>NC_139598.1:8513698-8518698 GCF_946808225.1 Silurus aristotelis | reverse complement strand
ACACACTAAATTAGCATAACCTAACCTACTAAACTCACACTACCTTTGTAACATACTAAATTAACATTCCTAACTTCCTAATATACTTAACTAGCATTATCATACTACATACTACACTAGCATTACATTTCTAAAATTCTAAACTAGCATAACCTAACCTACTAAACAAATATTACCTTTCTAACACACTAAACTGGCATCATCTTTCTAGCATACTTAACTAACATAACTTTTCTAACACACTGAACTAGCATTGCCAAGCATTATCAGGTTGGATCTTTTACACAGCCAAATGTGAAGTACTTGACATCATCAGTGTCTGGAGTTGTTTCTAAATAAAACTGACCGTGTGCTGCTTTATAGAGCAAAAAGAGGGACAAAGTGGGCCGTATTTAATGAGCCAAATAAAGACCATACTAGGCAGGGATCAACTGACAAATGCACCTATAAAGTTGTGATTGAGTGTCTGGCACAATGCGTCGACCCATTAACTTATGATAATTAGATGCAGTATGTGTCATTATAGAGAACCCCCCATACATAGATGCATAGATTTTAATCCATTAGGAGTCCCCTGGTGGTCTAGTGTTTAAGATGCAGCGCTCCCACCGCTGCGACCCGGGTTCGATTCCCGGTCAGGGAACCATCCCCAGCCACTCTTAGTGCCGGTCCCAAGCCCGGATAAATTGGGGAGGGTTGCGTTAGGAAGGGCATCCAGCGTAAAACATGTGCCAAATCAAACGTGCGGAGGATCCGCTGTGGCGACCCCTAACGGGAGAAGCCGAAAAGAAAGTTTTTAGTCTTTCATCCACATTTTTTCCTGTGACTGTGATGATCCCCAGGCGTTGATGTTAAAGTAATCTGAACCTTTATTATTTTGAGATACGGAACATGATATAAGGTGCATGAATGACTATTGCACCATTGCAAATAGTGTATGAACATCTAGTAAAGACTACATAAGAAAGAACCAAGACATCTACTACTATTGATTGGAAGTGTAAAGGAGCACATTTGCTTTAACTTGTTACATACTCCGCAGGACCAAATGGCCACTTTTAAATGTAATGCTATGACCATTTTGACTTGAAATGACCAGAGTGAAATGAAATCCCTGTTATTTTTGAATTTAATATAAATAGGTGATCTTTGTCCCTGTCATACTGACTTTATCTAAATGTTAGGCACATGCACATACACACAGTGAATACAGTTGAGGATATAGAACTCTAGATGATATAGAACTTTTTAATGCATGGACTATGCATTTGTATAAAATATTAAAAAGTGGTGTCCATTGCTAAATAGTTTTCTTATAAGCGGTTTCTCGTTTATTTACCCACACCTTTGATGTAATCAATATCAGTGGTATTTCAGCTAAATAATAACTAAGAGATAGAACCCAAACCCGATACAAATATAGGCAGACACCGGATAATCGATGGTAAGTTATATTGCATGATTAAAAACTTTGATTTTAATCAAAGGAAAGAAATAAAATCCAGTGTATGTACATTAAGCGTACTAAACAGTTCTAATCCATCACATCCAATTCCACTCTGAGACATTTATGCCGAATGCCATCGCTTTTCATGTTGCTTATTGTCCTGACACACAAATCTGGCATTTGAATGACTTTAATATTGGCCTAATCAATGTCTGGTGATCTTTTGATGGTCTCTATTCAGTCTGGCGAGGGTCAGCTGTGTCTAAGCTTCATAAACAGAATAATGGTAAATGATTACCGCACACTATCATGTCCCAAACTGAATGCCGCTAATGAAGAGAAATGGTTGAGTTTTTTTCGGCAGCGGCTGCCAGCTGCCATTTGGAAAGGCAAACGTGCAAGATTAATGGTAACTGAGAGCGCCTGTATGGCAATGATGCGGTCAGGGGCTCAATCAATAACCCGCATGCGCACACACACACACACACACACACACACACACACACACATACACACACACACACACACACACACACACACACACACACACTTACACATGTGTACACACACAAAAAAATACACTCACCTTTCTTTCAAAAACACACTTACTCAGCCATGGACACACAACTACAACCACTTGCACTGTATCATCTCTAAGTGGAGTGATGAATCTACGACATTTGAAGACAGCATTGATCAGTTTCTTCCATATGTTCCTCCAGGTGGTCTACAGGGGTTGGATCAAACTTAACAAGTGCTACACGTTATTGTCCATCTGTTTCTGGAATTGTTCTGTTGCCCCTTTCGGTGTTATTTATTACTTTCATTACAACCCATTGTGTGTGTGTTTGTATGTGGCTGATGGTAGAGAGGGATGGACATCTGACAAAATACTGAGTAAGGGACAAGAAACTTTTGCAAAAAGACACCATTTGGAACTGCCATAATGAAAGCACTTAGACAGACCCTGCATTTGATTCAGTTTTCTGCTCTTGTCCATTGTTTCACAGGTTTAGTTTTCATTGTAATGCGTGTTAATGGTCAACAGTTCAATATTGTGTCTTCATTAATACACATAAAACAGTATTGTAAAAGCCAACACAAACTTAATGGAAAAATCACAAACAGTATAGGATGTGGAAAAAATAAAACCATATGTAAAAATGAAAATTTGACCATAATTGAATCATGTTAAAATCCCTTGTGAATATGAGGTATGTACAGAAACCTTCCAAGAGTAGTATCTTTACTACTGTGGATAAATTGCATGTGATGTTAATGTACCTTTTCTGTAAGAAAAGTTTCTCAAAATAAGGAGGGCAAAATAAAAAAGAACATCTAAAACTTTTTCCAGCCAAAATATCATAGAATAAATTCATAGTCATTCCTTTTTCCACTAGCTCATCCTGATCCAGACACCTTCTGCAGGCTTCCTGCATTTTCTTTCTGAAAAATAATCCCTAATTTCTAAGTAAATAAAAAAGGAGCTTTTCTCTGTAGCTTTCAGTGGCCAGCTTCCGCACGCTAGCACCGTGCCATGCTTTATAATTATTCATATGAAATGCGCTGCTGCCGATGTGCAATAGTCTTATTTTCTGCTTCAGTCACCAGTGCACATTTGTATTTTCAAACAGCGAGCCACTCGTTACGTAAGGCAATTTTCTGCCTTCTTAAGAAAGGCTGTCTGCTGGCCTGCATTAATGAGAGACAGGAAGAGGGAGGGAGGGAAAGAGGGCGAGAGAGAGAAAGAAAGAGAGAGAGAGAGAGAGAGAGAGAGAGAGAGAGAGAGAGAGAGAGAGAGAGAGAGAGAGAGAGAGAGACCAAATGAGGAATGAAGAAACGGAGCAGGAGACAGGTATAGTGAAAAAGAATGGGAGAGGAAAAGATGATCGAGGCACAGCGAATAGATAAAGTAGAGTAGAATAGACTTAACCTTTTACTAAGAAGCAATCAAAAACAAATGCAAAAAGTGTAGCTTTTTGTATAGATTATATAGTACAAAAATTACTAAGTTTAGCAACATTATATATATATATATATATATATATATATATATATATATATATATATATATATATATATATATATATATATATATATATATCTTTACATATTGGTCTTTAAACAAATGCAAAAATAGAAGTGAAAACTACAGTACCAGGTTTGTTCAACATGGTTGTTGGTTGTACTACAATGTAATAATTTCACCAAAACTGACAGGTGGAAATTTCATACTCACAAATATTTCTTGCTATTAATTTATTAACTTTTTTATTTTACAAGTTTTACTGTACAAGTTATGCCTCAGTACCAGTTATGCAATAAGGCAAAACACTACACCTAAATATTATATACGTATATATATATATATATATATATATATATATATATATATATATATATATATATATATATATATATATATATATTCAGTTTGCATATAAAGTACATTCATATAGAAACAAAATTCTAGATGATAATATTAATGATTGATTATTAAACTTTAAAATAAAATATTAAATTCTTTAATCCTCTCAAGAAAAGCAAAGAACAGTTTGTTAGAAAATATTTCTTCATTATTTTTAAATTCTTATCACTACGAGCTGTTATTATTTTTATATAAATATATAAGTATAAAATCTAACAAATCTAGAATCTAATTAAATAAGCTACAAACTGTATAACATATATATATATATATATATATATATATATATATATATATATATATATATATATATATTGAGAGAGAGAGAGAGAGAGAGAGAGAGAGAGAGAGAGAGAGAGAGAGAGAGAGAGAGAGAGAGAGAGAGATACTGGTGCTAAGTATAAATTTAAAATAATTATTAAAGAACTAAGTTGGTTTTTGGTAGAAATCAAACACAGACTGGTGTTGTCAATGACAACCATCATCTTTCTCTTCCTCTTTTCTCTCATTAAATGAGAGGACATATAATTTTACACTCATTTATCCTTTGTGTTTTACAGGATGTTACTTGAGCGGATTATCGTGTCGGGTTACTGGTGCATAGAAACCACCTGGGATCTAGCAGCATGCCACTTTAATGTTATTCCACTTTACGGCTTTAGTCAGCGAGGGTGGCTAATTGAACAAAGTGGTTTTATAATGAACACCTAATTACAGCATCACTGGCATCGCCATCAAAATAAATAGATACATTAAACCTAATAAGATCATCAATGCAGGCCATTATGGGTGGATGAAATAATTAGCAATGAGCTCATCCTCTCTGATTCAGGGGCAGGAAGGGTGAAAAGTGGACTATGGTCATAAGGGTTTTGACACGAGCAAGTAAACTGAAGGTGGCCTGGAGTTGTGTGTGTGTGTGTGTCTGTGTGTGTGTGCAAGAAGAAGACCAAAGAGCATAAAAGCAGTGGTGAAAGACAGAAGAGCATGTGTGTGTATGTTCATAATCTCCTCTGTGTGTGTGTGTGTGCGTGCGTGCGTGCATGTGTGTGTGTGTGTGTGTGTGCGTGCGCGTGCGTGTGCTTGTGCATGTGTGCGTGTTTGTGTTGGTGTGTGTGTTGATGT
>NC_139598.1:8506198-8508698 GCF_946808225.1 Silurus aristotelis | reverse complement strand
CTGAAATACTGACACAAAAGAAGAACCGGGCAATCATCAAATCTTTCACTGTTATTAGCCAGGTTTTAAAATTCTATTTTTAATTCTGCTTATCCCTTTTAACATTTAAATAATGTTCATGTAAAATGTATAAAAACTGCAATTTGATTCAGATGTGCTTGAAATGATGTTTAAAAAACATTTGCAATAATTGAGCAGCCTTTTTTTTGATAAGCTCTAGTTGTGGCTCCAGGGACCATTAAGCTCAGGGGCCTGTAGGGTCCAGCTGGTATGTGTAACGGCCTGACAGAGGAATAGAGGGTGAAATAAATGGCTTAAGTTGACTGCAGCCATGAAGGGGGCCACAGCACAGAGCAAAAAGGGCCATGACGCTGATGAATGTGGGGAAGGACACGGAGGCGACCTCTGGATGAAATGAAACCACTGGGATATAAAAGAGGGGGAGCGGGATATTAAAGAAGGAGGGAAGAGCCAGACAGACAGAGGAGGAGAAATGGATGGACAAATGGACACATAGATAAATGAAAATGTAGCAGAATATATAGTATAATGATAGATAGAAAAGAAACTTTGTAAATTGTAAAGGATGCTGGATGCTGCAGGTTATAAATGTTCCCCGTTCACAATTTCTGCTGCACATTTATTATTTAAACACAAATCAGCAAGTCTCTGTAGGTTAAAAACAAATTATTATTAAAGACAAAAAAAAAAAAAAAAAAAGAAATCACTATCTTAAATCCCAGCAGTTGAATGCAGCATCAGCTGTGTATACTTCACCCATATGAAACATGTCAATAAGTAATTATCATGTAATTGATTCAAATCAAGTTAGACCCAAACCATCATAACTCATAACTTAATATTCTGAAGCTCTTCGTCCTCAATAATGCTCTATTGCTGTCGCAAGCAAGATGGCAGGAATAAACTCTTAACAATAAACTTTCAATTTCCATTCTTTCTAAGGGACTGGCTTGGCAAACAAGTACCTCTTCCAGAAACAATATTTGTAATATCCAAGATTTCCCCAGACAGATTCAATCACTAAATTGAATTACTTCCCCATTCTCTAAGATTCATCCCAGACCCCGTGTCACTCCTAACCTCTATTTTTGCAGGCATGTTGTGAATAATGTAGAAGAATGAGTCCTTTAAGTGGAGCGCCATCATATTTAGGAGACATTATATAGATCTGACTCAAAGGCATCCATGCTGGGCACAAATCTTGACCTGAGATTTTACTAGTTGCAGTCATCATTCAGGATTTCTATCAACTACAAATGACTTCTTTGGAGTTAGGATCTATTATAAGCCTGTAGGACACCAGGAGAAATAAAGGTCATTGGTCAGTGCTGTTTTTCTGGGTGGAAATGTACATGTTGCACTGGAGTTTTCATGTAGCTCTCAGATTGAACAGCAAATGTGTATCACTTAAGTTTTATTATTTTAAGATAAAGTGAATACCATGTCATTTATCCTTTATTACTTTGAGTTAAAATGCATCCACTGTAAGCTTACCTGCAGTGGCAGAGGAGGTGTGACTGGAGAGGGTAGGCTGTGTGCTGGTGATTGGTTCTGCTTATGAGAAGGTGGGGATTGTGAAGGATGAACTGAACCGAGACTGGAGGAAGTACAAGAGGAGGCGTTGCCTGTCAAAGAACCAGTGACTGGTAACTTGATTGGAGGAGTCAGTGGATGATGGGATGGCAGCTGATTGAGAGGTTGGAGGTGTGCTGACCCACATTGTTGCTCTCGTTCACGTTCACGTTCTCGCTGCTGCTCTCGCTCTCGATGTTGCTCTCGCTCACGTTCTCGCTGTTGCTCTCGCTCTCTGTGTTCCCGTTCTCGTTGCTGCTGCTGCTGGTGGTGGTGCTGTTGTATTTGTTGTAGATGCTGAAGATGCTGGAGTTGGGAGTTGAGAGATGAGGTAGCTGCAGAAGAAAAATGGCATTAAGAGCTGATCATGACAGTGTTCATAAAAGTGCATGACATCGAAAACTATCATAAAGCTACCTATAGAAAGTTATTTCAACTTTTATCAAGCAGATGTCATGTTTACATTTACTAATATATATTAAGTGCTATGGCATTTCCCAGGCTTAAATTTTATTACATTATAACTATTTACAGTAGATTACTTTAATTCTGATATTTTACTGTCTGATATTGGACTTGGTTTCACAGGCAGAGTGAGAATTATTTATCTTACTGTTATTTATTGTAAATAGGCCACTTATAAACTATACACTTCTGGTTAGATACTAACTGCATTTCATTGGCTGTGTACATGTACCTTGCACAATGACAATAAATTTGAATCTAATCTAATCTAATTGAATTAGGAAAAAAGCTTAACAACCTCAGTAGTTACTGTTTGTCTGAATCTAGTCACGTTCTCCCAGTGTTTATGGTTTTCTTCCAAGTTCTCTCCAAATTATGTATTTTAACTTAACATTAAAATAAACAGAAGTAGACTTTATATTTGCTGATTAAACCATTCAAT
>NC_139598.1:8461198-8501198 GCF_946808225.1 Silurus aristotelis | reverse complement strand
ACATGTCACTGCCTGTGATGTTAAATGCTCTTTAAAACCAGTCCAGTGAAGGCAAAAGCAGAAGCGGTGTGAAAAAAAAATGCTGATATAAAACACATATAATCAAAAAGTAGATCAAGTAGATATTCAACAAACTGTATATTGTCAGTCTTTCTGTTATGTACTCAGCTGCAGTTGTTTTTGTGGGGGTTTTTGTGGGGTTTTTTTGCAAAAAGTGAGGTAGATTGTACTTGAAAAAAAAAGTCTCTGGATAGAAACGCAATGTGGTTTCTGTTTCTCTCCACGCAGCATTTAATAGAAGCTCAGCTCTTCTGTGATGTAGCAGCCCGATTTTTGTCGGTTTAGTGGTTTCTCTCTCTTCATGGCCTATAAGGCACATGAGCGATGTATGATGAATGAAGTGCTGCTGCTTATGCGCTTATCATGCTCGGTGAGCAGCAACAGGTTCAGCCGAGGTAAATGAAATTTCTCTCCAGCACAATATATCATCACAGCAAATGTATGTATGCACCCCAAACTTACACAAGCAACCTGAGCCAAATGCTGACAGAGTGTGTGATGGGTAAGGGAAATGAAGGAAAAGGAGGTAATGGGTATGCAGAGGTGGTGCTTGGGGTGAGATGCAGCGAGAGCTGTGGTAGCAGAGTGTATTTTAATATGAAGTGGTGTTTCCTCTACTTTACTTTTTAAAGAGGTGGTGGGAGTAAATTGAATGTCTATGTTCAGTGGATAATTTAACACAGGTGGTTTATTTGGAGAAGATAAATCATGACAATCACAACACTGGCTAGAGGCAAATGTGGGCTAATCTAGTACTGACACTCAGAACAACAAGAGGTGTCCGGATTGATTATAATTTAATTTAGTTTAATCCAACTTAATTTGTCTATTGCTTTCAACAATAGTGGTTGTAAAAACGCAGATCCTTAGCAAGAGGTGATATTGTCAAGAAAAATCTCCCAGATATTAAGGACGAAGTCTCACATATATAAATCACTACCCATCGACAGCTGTGCTGTAAAGTCAAACCGAATTAACTGTGTCCAGATCTGTCAAAGTGCTCGCTTTATAACAAATTAAAGATCAGCAGGGCAGATAAATCAAGTAGTTTATTAGAGTTACAGAAGAAATATGGCTTGAGAGAGCCAAATGTTAGCTGTAGTGTAAGTGTAAAGAAAAGGAAAAATTGTCAGGCGAGCGTAACATAAACTCCCTAATGACATGGGGGTGGGGGAGCGGTGGTTCAGGGGGGGAAACAGGAGGAAAAAGGAAAGGGAAGGTGAGAAGTTGCATGTTTGAGGGCAGAAAACACACTTAAGCTATCTCTCTGTCTCGCCTTCGCTTTCGACTTTCTTAGCAGTTCAGAGGCAGATGTAAGACTTGGGCTGTAATAGATATCTGTGGTCTACTTATGTGCTACTTGATCCAGCTGCTATGTGCCTATACCAAGGACCCCCTTGGGACCATTACACTTTCCAGTCCTTCCTCTGAGACCTCTTTCAGCCCTCTTTAACACTTAACACAAGCCCCCCCTGAACCCAAAGCACTGCCACCCCACCTTCGGTAGAAAGCATGGCTATTAATTAAGGTAATGAGGACTTGAACCAGCAATTAGAAACCGCAGACAGCTTTTAGTCACTGTTTTTTCTCCTTCCAAAAGGGACTTGGTTTCAGGACCATCTGCTGAGTTTAAACTCACCACAAGGTCTTGTGTTTCGGGGAGAAGAGGAACACGTTATCTGAGATTCAGACCTTCACGTGACCCCAGGGTTCGATTTTTGGAACATCTCAGATTTTGAGTTTTCATCTCTTTTTTTCTGCCTCCCTCTGATATGAAATGACAAATAAAAGCAGCATTGTATGTCAGAGAGCTCTTGTGACTGAATGTGGAAGTGATCCATTTCTGAGGAGTGATCCCGGTTAAAATATATTGCAGCACTTTAAGGTCTATCGATTTGTTATTATGGCTGAATGTATTTAAATAGAGAAGCCGGAGCTGCCTGTATGTGTATTGAAAAACAGTTTGATTTGTATTGATAGGCTGATTCTTAAGATATTGATTAGATGTTGAGGTTATAATGACATGGCTGGATTTGTGTAACATTTGTATTGATTCCTGGGTAAGTGGGCATTGATAAGCTGCTAGGTTACTATTGATTGCTGTTGACATTCAAGACATAGTGCACTATACCACTATAACACAAAAATGTTTTTTTTCTCCCTTCTTTTCAAATATAAGTGTCCAAAAATGGAAAAGTGTATTTCCTTACAACATTGCCAATGAGCTATAATACAGGGGTAAAAAAAAAAAAAAGCTATGCTCCTACAGGACAGACCTTTTAAACTTCACATTTTCCAAGCGATTGAACTAAAAGGCAGGCTTAGCCCATCAGAAGCTCTTTTTCTGCACCTCACCCTATATTTTAGCAACTTTTCCATCTATCAAAGAGAGCTTTCATGCTCTTCTAACACGAAATGGCATACCTTTGCCTTCACGTTCACACAAAAGGTACATATTTGTGTCAATAGGGGTGTTAGAAATCTCTACCACTTTCTCTAAAAGCTTCAACAAAAAGCTTGAAGCTTCAGTTCTCATAGTCAGAGTACCAAGTAATATGTTATATTATTCACACACACACACACACACACACACACACACACACACACACACACACACACACACACACACACACACACACACACACAATCACATGCACATACAGAAACACACAAAAGGAGTGACATATTGTCACTCCAGTGACAGAACACAATTGTCGTCGCAGTACGATAACCCCTTTTTCATTGCAGTTCACTTCCATGAAATTACCATTAGCATTACGACTCATGCAGAACTGAGATAAATGTAAAAACGTCACCCAATTCAACCGAAGAAGAATGCCAGTTTCCCCAGATTACCATCTCTCTCCCTCTCTCTTTCTCTTTCTCAATGCTGCCAAGTGTAGTATTTCATTTACAACATATCGTTGGTTTTTTTTCTCTTACTGACCATGTAAATCACTAATCAATTTTCATTTCCAAGGCCTGATGATGGGTTGTCACTGAACGCTTATGAATCGCCACATAGCAGCCAAGCACAAGACCTTTAATAATGGAGAGGTGAACATCTCAGAGGAGAACGAAAAAAGAGTCAGGGAGAGTACATGAAAAAAGGACTACACTTGAATAAGTCTATGAAATTGTAGCTGATAGTTTAAGTGGCCTAAAACCCCTTATTAAATCAAATCAAATTAAAAGGTTTTTGTAGTATATTATTTTACAGGATTGTAAAAGACTTTAAAGGCTAATGTTAATTAGATTTTTCTGCAAATTTTTATCGTTTATACCTTTCATTTCATGCCTTTATTGTTTTTCTTACTTCCAAAATTCAGTGGCACTATCAGTATCTACTTCTTTATCTGTTTGCTACTATTTGCATCGCTATTTGTGCAGTAGTTGTATCTGTATAGCAGGAGCATCAATTATGAAGATTTAAATAAAATGCGATATTTTTTTTTAATAGAGCAGTGGCTCTACTGGGAAATGACATTAAGATGTAAATATTTATGTTAAATGAGTCTCATATTTATATTTAAGTTTGTATCTCTTTAAAACATCATCTTTTTGAATTTATTAATGTATTTAAATTTGGTTACATTCCAATTACTTCAATACCTTCAATATTAACTACCTTATTGGATCTGAGCACACTTCTCCATCCCTGATTCATTTTGGTTGAGCAGGATTCTTTTCTACATTCTGCCTCATCATTATCGTCATCGTCATCATCATCATCATCATCATCATCATCACCATCATCAATATCATCCCTTGCCTGTGTTAAGTCTTCGTCCATCTCTGCATGCACACTCTGACTCCAGCTCTCCCTCTCTTATTTAAATATCTGAGTGAGCGCAGGCAGGCAGCAAAAATTCTGGAGCCCACACCATGCCAGAGAAAGTGCGCACTGAGCGATTTGTTTAATTTAATGCCAGTGTTGAGGAGCTTAAGTCATTTCAGGCCTTTCTGCACCACTTCCCCATCAGAAACAAACGTCAAACGGCTGCAACCTTTTAAAAAAAAAAACTTTATTGGGTCTCTTCAATTATTTGGAGACTGATGCTATTACCATAAAATATACAGTACATAGCAAACACGGCTGAGGATGTTGAATGCAAGAAGAAGAAGGAAAGAAATGGCAGACCTTGTCAAGAATAACAGAAGTATCTGGTTTAAACTTGTGTTCCTGACCTGGTGTTTCTGCACCGCATGCTTGTGTCTCTGTGCTTTGCTATACAAGCAGCAAGACAAAGAGGCCGGCTCAATTGAAACAGACAAAGCCATATCCGATTATCATTATTATTGTCTATTTCAATCTGGCCTTGCTCTCGCGTATGCGCACTGTGGCGGTTTCTTCTTTTCAGCGTTTAGACAGAGTGACAATGCCACCAGTCACATTTAAAACGAACAGCATGTGGCAGACCAGGCGGCTGCTGAGTTCGCTTCAAGACCACAAATGCCACAAATACGCCAAACAGAAGCAGCAGGATTTTAGCAGACATTCGAAGGACTTTCATTGCCTGTAGCGTTTCAGCTTTAAGAGGAGTGAGGATGTAATCTTCTTCTGATCTGTCTCCTGTTTTATAATAAACAGACTCGTGCTCAGAAAGCACACAATCCTATACTTTAATCATAAAGCAATAACTGTTTGGAGGATGATATGAAAAATAAATTGTATGTAAAATGTATCCATGTTGTTTCATTCCATTGTCCTTTCATGTGTATTCTTTGACATCATGCGCTCTATAGGTTTATGTATTTCCACACTATAGCGTGTCTGTGTGTACATTACAATTTGTGTTATTTTTTGTTTCTAACCCACTGTCATATGCAGTCACCTGGCAGCATACTTGCAAGCTGCTTATTCAAGTCAGACAATATTCAGAGGGGGGGAAAAAGGCAAGAGAACAGGATGGAGGAGGAACCCGAGCGATATCAGAGGTGTATGGGAGATGAAAAGCTTAATTTCTGCCGGGACTGCCTCGGAGAGCGAGCGCCAGCGCAACCCTCCCTGTCTCCGACGCCACCTCTCACTCTCAATTATTTGGCTCCTGTCACAACAAATCAATCAAATTACTCCAGCAAGCCTGTGTGCAGGTGCTGCTAGCACATCGCCAGTTGCATTAGCTTTGAAATGTATGAGAGCTCTAGCAATTTTATCACTCTTATTTATTTAATGCGACTTGCTCCCCTGCGAGTCATCCTACAACTGCTGCAAAGTTAAATCATTAAAGGACATTACAGAAGGCTGACTGTGGGGAGCGCTTTAAATTAAACACAGAGAAAGACAGAGTGTGTGAGGGAGAGAGAGAGAGAGAGAGAGAGAGAGAGAGAGAGAGAGAGAGAGAGAGAGAGAGAGAGAGAGAGAGAGAGAGAGAGACTTTTTTTTGCACCAGTATCATGTTGAAAAAGAGAGAGTTTTACATTTGAATACTGAGGATGAACAACAAAATAAGCTTTGGTAGAGTTCATTTCTGAGACATTGAGAAACCTCAATTAAAATGATCTCCTTTCATTTTGACCTCTTTTAGGAATTTTTGAGAATCCAAAAACACATTGTTAGTATATAATGCACACACCTGGGCTAAGTTTAGACACATACCCAAGAAACTGAATCCTTGATCCGTAACTGTGTCCTGTCTTAACTGTAAGTTCAATAAAACCACCAACAAAATATTCTTTATCCTGATCAGGGCCATAGTAAACCTGGAGCCTGTCCCAGAAACACTGCATGTGAGACAGGAATACACCCTCTATGGGATATCAGTCCATCAAATACAGCAAAAAATATATATATCAAAGCAATGTTGACTGACTGAGAATTTTGCCTTTATAAGGACGTACAGACATAAAAGATACATTGAATAAAAAGATAAACTAATTTTCTGCAGTGCCTGTCCCCCAAAATATCAAACCATATTTCTTTTCTGCTTTACTGCTGCTCCGCATCGTCTGACAAACTCTAATTATCAACCTTGCTGTCATCTACTTAGTGTTAACTTTACAAATCCTAGAGGTTCAAGTTTCTTTTTAAACTAAAATAAGCTTGTTTGAAACGTTGAGGTCCCTGATCTGCCTGTTTTCTTATCCAGTTATGCATCTTCATCTGAAGCCACCCAGCTCTTTTGACAGAAGACGCCATTCCAGAGGGAGCGAGAAGCTGTTCTCTTAGTGTAGTGATTAGAGCCAACACGACTCCTCATTAGCCTACATGAGCTGAGAGACGCAGGCAATTACCCCCCGCACCCCTGAGTGCCGTTTTATGTTTCCTACGGAGAATGCACTTATGCGCACGCACACACACACACACACACACACACACACACACACACACACACACACACACACACACACACACACACACACACACACAATGTAGCCCCTTCATTCAACCCCCTCTCTGCACGGTACACTGCAAGCTCTGATGCATCTGTGACCAGGCAGCTTACAATATGAATATGAAAGAGTCTGACTCTACATTTGTTCTGCATTAACTCAGAGAGATATTGACAAGCGGGGAGGCTGATGTTTCATTTGCTGCACACGTCTGTGGGGAACAGACTGGAGCACTACATTAGTGTTTCCAAAAACACTTGAATTGGTCATGAAAAGAAAGTTATTTATGATCTAAGGTTGAATTCATTCTGTCTCATAAAATTAGGCTAGCTGAACAACAGAACGAAAATCAACACGGATGCTGTTTTCATAGGGACCTGAAGTTTGCTTTAATTGGTTGTGCTAGAATACAGAAAATGGAGAACAAATTGAATAAAAGTTGAAATGTTTCAGACAATATAATTAAATTTGACAGTCAAAGAAATGAAAACATGAGACACTGCAACAATAGTCTTCTATAACATTTCATTCTGGCTTTGTTTATCCTACAACAGTTTACTCTTTTACACTAAATCCAACTGATTTTATTTTTATAGAATGCCAGCATTGTTCTGTCATTGCCAGTGTCTCTAATAAAATCCCAATAATGATCTAGAGGTAATGACAATGACATATTTGGCTCCATCTTTTTCTTTTACACATCTGTTAACACAAAAGTTTACCTACATTATCAATCAGAAACTGATGAAAAGGTAAAGTAAAGGTGCTTTATACTTGTCACATGTATATTAAAGCACAGTAAAATTCTATCTTCTCATATCAAAACTATGTTAGGAAGCTGGCTTCAAAGCGCAGGGTCAGCCATGATACAGATGTTAGGGGCCTTGCTTAAGGACCCACAAGTGGCAGCTTGGTGATGCTGGGGCTTGAATTACCCACCTTCCGACCAGTAACCCAGAGCCATTACCACTGAACTACCACTTACCATTTAAAGATATAATAGCTTAATTGAAAGTATCATTACTAATTATTGCTAATTATCAGCACTAATGAGTCACAAAGCTTCTCAAAAACACTCCAAGCTAACTTATCTTTTTATAACAAATGCACATTACAGTACCTATCATTGTCCAAAATTACCTTCAATTTAAACTTAACCAGCTTCACTGTCTCAAGGTGATAGAATAATTAATTATTACTCTGTAATAATAATTAGAGAAATATTTTCATCTGGCTGGTGCTATTCTGATAAAAACATATAAAGTCTATATGTTATAAGTTATATAAGGTTTATATACTGTGTGTGTGTGTGTGTGTGTGTGTGTGTGTGTGTGTGTGTGTGTGTGTGTGTGTGTGTGTGTGTGTGTGTGTGTATACAGGGGACACATTATCCTGAACAAATTCCTGATTACAATTCATGTGTATTCTCTTTTTTATCTTGTTATAGGACATTTGTGATAAGGTACGATTCTATGCATTCTTGCCAAAATATAATTGTCCTTTATTAGCAGCAGACATTGTTATTTTGTACAAATGCAGATAATAGTCAGACAGGGCCTGCTGGTATACAAGAAGAGCCTATGACTAGACCAAATGACACTGAGGCACCAGAGACAATGCTAAAAGACATTGGCACGAAAATGTTCAAGATTAAAGGTTTCTAAGGCTTGTGAGTGGATTAATGCAATTCTGTGTAAGTCCCAGCTCAGACTGCAGAAAGACAAAGTAGACCATTTCAAATGTGAAAAGGAGACTTTTGAATCCACTGTGAAATCTGCCCGAGAACAGCTGAAGGAGGAGAGAGCAAGCCTGGCCCAACTGAAACAATGCTTCAGGAAAGTACTAATATGAGTAAAAGTGTTGCTTTCACACAGGTTCAGCTCTGTCTCTAACCTTTCAGAGATCTCCTGGCAATAGAAAAGAAATTTAAAACAAACAACTTAGGGGTGAGATTTCTAAAAGCAAGTCAGACATCATCAAGGAAAATGGAATCCTGAAAAGTGTGCTCTGTCAAGAATGGGGAGATCAACAAGAGCCTCTGGGCTATTATTCAGCACGGGTGAATCCAGTAACCCTAAAATGGGGGCCAGGTTTAAGATCCGTCCAAGCTACTTACCCGGTGGTTCAGCAAATACTTCCTAACATAATAGACCAAGAAGTTCACATTAAATGTCTACATGCCTCCTAAGCACTCCTGACTCAATCATTTACAGGATTGCATACACAAGAAATGTAGTAATCAATGTTCATATAATAAAAGAGTTACTACATTGTGCCAATTCACGCATCAGGTATATGGTTAGAATCCTATGCAAATAGTTTAGTACTCATAATTACATTAATTTTGGCTCTGCTTTATTCTGAGTCTTTTTCTGTCTGTTCTAAAAAAGCACCAGAAAACCCTCAAAGCCAAAACTGCTTGGGTGTGCAAAGAAAGTGTATTGATAGGGATTTCCTTATTAGGGCTCAGACAGGCAGTATCTGCTTTCCATCCACTTTGGCTTGTCTTTGCCAGCTCTGCGAAATGCAGCATTAAAATGTCTTTATACTTTCACCAGCTGGCTATATTACAAAGGATGGTCTAACTATGGAATTTTTTTACGTTCATATCTACCTTTCAAATTTCAACACACAAACAGTTTATAATAAATTGCTAATGATTTATATGAGGGTAAATATGAGGGCTTATAATGGTAAATTGCCAGGGAATTTTTAAATGTAGGTTTCAGATGAATGTTTTAAAAAATAAAATGCTCAGGCGATGTGGTTAAAAACGAAGCAAATCATAAATGGCAAAGAATACAAAGAAAGTAAGTCCTAGATTATCGCTGAAAACAGTTTATTAGCTCTGTATAGGAATAATGGATTAAATAAGATGGTAGTGCAGATACAGCTACTAGATACTCATTGTGCCATTTGCAAATAGTGCTATAGCTACATTTACATTTATGCATTTGGTAGACATCCTTATACAGAGTAAATTATCTACAACAAAAAAAGAAATTGTACAACAGGGGAGGATTAAAGCTTTGCTCAAGGCCTCAGCAGTAGCAGCTTGGTAATGCTGGGATTTGAACTCACAACCTTCCGAGCCAACATCTAAGATCTTTATCACTGAACTGCTGCCGCCCTATATTAAACATAGGCTTATCTATATGAGAAAAACCTTCGATTATGGTTTTAATTATGGAATTATTAAACACATTTTCTTTCTTTCATACTCTATTTATTTAGGGAAATGAATACCTACATTCATCAAATTCACCTAAATTTGGTGAATTTGATGAATTTAAGAAAAAAAACAGTAATGTCAAACCAACATAAATAGTTAATAATTATTTGAGGCAGAGATGCTAAAAGGTTATAACTCAAAGTATTAGACTCCACTTTGCCTTCTATTTCAGAAGCATCTAAAAAAAGGTTAAGCAGGTTACATGGCATATAATCATGACTGTGGAAACTCTGGGTACATTTAGAAATTCTTCTGCCTGCATGAGTGTTTATTAAAAGCTCAGATGCTGGGTTGCCTGTTGTTATTTATGCATGTTTGTGTCCATTAGAGACATCTTTTACTCCATCTGGGCTCTTCAGCTATCTGTCTATCCATCAGTCCATCTGTCCCTCGCCTCTCTTTTAGGCATTTTTTCTCCTGCCAGTGCATTATTTTAATCTCCAGCCTCTTGAAAAGGGGAAAAATGGGGCTAAGAGATGTGTTATTTTACATGCACTCAATGTATAACGTGGCTTTTTTAGTCAGGTATTAGTAAAGGAGTCTCATTTAAGATTTATGACTAATGGTTTCCCTCCTCCATCTGATGGTATAAAAGAGACAATGTTTTAAACATTAAAATGAAAACCATTTACAACTATGATCAAAAGAAAACACTTGCACATTAAAGTTTAAAAGTGGGGGGTGAAGGATGGAGAGAAAGACGGAGAAGACGAGAGGAAAAAAAATGTTGAAGTGCTTTTTGTACTGAGATGCAAAATGCTGACCTGTAATGTATATAACTGGATGGTTTATTCCAGTGTTTCAATTTTCCACCTCTTTCCTTACACAACTGAGTTTTATACTGTCATAAATGTTCTGTACAGAACAGAGAGATTTCTTTCACATACACTTTGAGAAACCAGATTAGATCTTACATACCAGTAAGACTAGACATTAAATCCCATTTCAACAGCAGCTTTAAACTGTGTGTGCATACACACCATAGGGAAAAAATATATCTAGAACCCACTGACTGTCCATTTGTCCCTGTTGGTTATAGTTCTATGTACTGTAGAACCCTACAAGAGAGCATTTCTCATGAGGTATGTACTCCAAATAGAACTCTTTGAGAAAAACCTTTTATATTATTATTTTAGGGGGAGTGGTGGCTCCAGCGGTTAAGGCGCTGGGTTACCGATCGGAAGGTCGAGGGTTCAAGCCCCGGTATCGCCAAGCTGCCACTCTTGGGCCCTTGAGCAAGGCCCTTAACCCTCTATGCTCCAGGGGACCCTTACGAGAAAAATAAACCAAGGACCGTGACGTCGGAGCGACGTGGGGCCGCCTTCCCGTGGGCTCACCACCTACAGGAGGGACCGTAAGAGACCGGTGCTGAGAGGATTGGCAGCAGTCAAAGGCGGGGGCCTTGACAGCCTGATCCCTGGACACGGAGAAGTGTCTGGGGAATCTGCTTAGACTGCTGTTTACGGATACGCGACCCAAATTACGGATAAGCGGGAGAAGATGAATGAATGATTATTATTTTATTATTATCTATGAATTGATCTTCGACCTTAGTGATATTTTTTTACCAGATTTTGGGTAGACTTTTAAAACCAAACCCTTTCCATCATCTTCTTGTGGATAGTGCACTACAGACCAGAAATAAATTATTCCATTTAGAGCGCTTCAGTTTTTTCCTTTGGGGAAAACCTTACAAGTTCTTAGTGGAGACAAACAATAGAGGGGATTCTTAAAGAAAAATGTTTCAAGCAGAAACCAGAAAAGATAAAACAGTAAATCCTGACCGTATAATAAGTCTGGTTATTATACAATAAAGTATACAGTACTGTACTTTTTGTGGCCATGTATGAGAAAATTAACACATTATATATGAATAGAGAGTATATATTCTGAAAGGTATATATACATAGTTGGATGGGATCTGCATGATAAACTTTGTGTATATGTACATGGGCATGAAGCTTTACCATTGCTCTTGGCTTGTCTGGGTAAAGATTCTGGGTAAGGTGTAGAGTAAACTCCTACCTTGCAGGTTCTGAAGAGGGAGAGTCATGATGCCCCCAGCGGCTGCAGCAGCCACCAGTCCCTGTATATTGGCTGCTGTCGGCAAAGAGAGAACCAGGCCCTGCTGTCCACCCAGGTGCCCACCTGCATTAAAGGGGATGAGGATTGGCTGATTCAGATTTGGTGCACCTCCCGACATCACACCGCTCATAGCTGAGGCCAGTTGCTGTGCCACCAGGAGAGACTGAAATAACATTAGGAATGAATTAATAAATAAGCAGCATATATTTAATATAAATATAATGCATGTCTAACCTTAAAAAATAAGAATAAAGTATAAAATACAATAAATAGTGTTTTGAAACAATAAACTTTCATTGCTTTCTATGTATCCTTCTTATACATGCTTGGCAGGAGCAAATCATTTCTTTGAGGTTGTCAGTCCTTGTTAAGTCTTTAGTGAAACAAAATCTTTGCAATGTAATAAAAGATTTCTAGAATTTTCAATAGAGGAACAAATGAATTATTTTAATTTTTTCCAGCTATAGATTTATACTTTCATATAACAAACATATTTTATCTTCTTGTATTTCAATTGGCAATTACCCAAGAAGAAAGTCCAGAAATACTCCACAAAGTTTCCAAAATAAATCATTCCCAAAAAGTCACTCCTGATTATGAACTGAAAAGACGAGTCGCTGGAGTTTTGGGAAAGGAATGCTGTCCCATTCATGTCTGATACAAGGTCATCTTTGTCATATTTTTCATTTGATAATGTTTTCAATTAGTGTAAGGAGCAGACAGGCTAGTTCAGCAGCTGGACTATATTACTACAAAACAATGCTATTAATAAAAAGTTTTTTTATTTTAGTAATTCAATACAAAACGTGAAACTCGTATGTTATACAGATTCATCACACACAGACTGGTTATATTTCAAGTGTTTATTTCTTTTAATTTTGATGATTATGGCTTACAGCTATGTGTTAAAAAATGTGGTAGAAAAAGGTGAAACGAAGCTCATTCAAGAATTTGGGGAGATTCACAAAGAGTGGACTGCAGCTGGAGTCAGTGCTTCAGTAGCCACCACACACAGACGTATCCATGGGCTACAACTGATGCGTTCCTTGTGCCAAGTCACTCCTGAATCCGAGACAACATCAGAGGTGTCTTACCCGGGCAAAGGACAAAAAAGACTGGACTGCTGCTCAGTGGGCCAAAGTCGTCTTTCCAGATGGAAGGAAAGAAATGTTTGTATTTCATTAGGAAATCAAGGTTCCAGAGTCTGGAAGAAGGAAGGGGAGGCACAGAATCCAAGTTGTTTGAGGTCCAGTGTGAAGTCAGTTGTGGTTTGGGGAGTCGTGTCTTCTGCTGGTGTTGGTCCACTGTGTTTTATCACATCCACTGTCAGTTGTAAGTTTTAGAGCACTTCATGCCCCCCTCTGCTGACCAGATTTATGGAGATGCTGATTTCATATTCCAGCAGGATTTGGCACCTGCCCACACTGCCAAAAGCACCAAAAGTTGGTTAAATGACCATGGTGTTGGTGTGCTTGACTGGCCAGCAAACTCGCCAGACCTGAACCCCATAAAGAATCTATGTGGTATTGTCAAGAGGAAAATAAGAAACAAGAGACCAAAAAATCCAGATGACCTGAAGGCCACTGTCAAAGAAACCTGGGCTTCCATACCACCTCAGCAGTGCCACAGACTGATCACCTCCATGCCACACCGAATTTAGGCAGTAATTAAAGCAAAAGGAGCCCCTACCAAGTATTGAGTACATATACAGTAAATAAACATACTTTCCAGAAGAACAACAATTCACTAAAATGTTTTTTTGATTGGACTTATGGTCTTTCTTCTCAATAGACAATACAATAGAAATGAAACTTGAATATATTTTATAGTAGTGAATGTGCAGTACAGATTTACTGTCCTCTAAAAATAACGAAAAATGCAGCCATTATTGTCTAAACAGTTGGCAACATAAGTGAGAACATGTCAAAACTGTGTCTAAAGTGTCAATACTTTGTGTGAGCACCATTTTATTTACATACAGTTATATATACTATACTGTATATATACTTTTTTTTATTAAGGCTACAATATGACATTATAGCCATAATAAAGTACTTTGTATACTTGAGTACATTTAAAGGCAAATACTTTTATACTTTTACTAAAGTGAAAGTTTAAATGGAGCACTTTTACTTTTACTGGAATAATATTTTCCTAGTGTATCTCTACTTTTATTTAATTACATGGTTTGTGTACTTCGTCCACCACAGCTCACTCACACCTAGGGGTAAATTAGTGCAGTCTGCATGTAAGTCACAAAGAAATTAAGAACATCAAGATCTTAAGCTGCAATGCTACCCACTGTGCAACCATGTCGCCTTGCTTTTGTGCTGTGTTTTGTCTTTTCAGTGAGTTTCATCCAGCATTCATAAATTTTGGCTTCAGCTCTGGCCTGTGTGTCAACCTGCAGTCTCTCTCTCTCTCTCTCTCTCTCTCTCTCTCTCTCTCTCTCTCTCTCTCTCTCTCTCTATCTATATGTCTCTCTTTCTATCTCTCTCTCACTCTATGCTAGATATCACCTGCTTTGCCTGATTGCTGGAGTGCCTGCTGAAACCAGAGGGCAAACAGATGTTGATGTTGCAGTATGATAAACAATAAGGGAGACTGTAGTCAATGCTCTGGAGTGGTCAGAAGAAATATAACAAATTATTATTTTTGTTGTTGTTGTTGTTGTTGTTGTTGTTGTTGTTGTTGTTGTTGTTGTTGTTGTTGTTGTTGTTGTTGTTGTTCTTAGCAGTAAGGTAAAATAGTCTAGATCATCTCTGCAATTTAAATATATTTGAACTAAAATTAAAAAATATTCAGAATAAATAAAATGATTTTCAGACATTACATTAACTTGCAAACTTGCATACCAAATTCCAAACATCAACAATGAAAATAATTTTAATTTATAGATTTATTTACAGCTTTCTGTTCCCTAATTTGTCCTTTAATTAAGTTACTAAAATAATTTTCTCTTTGTGTAGCCTCAGAATGGAACAAAGACTCCAGAAGAAATATTTTTTATAACAGCTGATTGAATATGATTAATGTGTGAAACTAGACTGAACTTTGTCTATTTTTCTGAGCAGCTGAGTCACTGTCTGTCTTCAAACAAAGACCGGAAAAGCACTTAAATCAGTACTACTTTTTTTTAAGAAAAAAGTACTTTTGGTGGTTAAACATTTCCCTGTATTCTTTGTCAACACTCCTGTTTTATACACTAGTGGAAAAAGAGCGAAAAATATATTTTATAACTGAATCATTTACTTACTTATACTATATAAGTATTTGCTAATAGATCTAGAGAGGTTCTGTAAGTTACTCTCGATTAGGGCATTTGCGAAATGCTGTAATTATAAATGTATTATAACTGTGATCAGTAGATCATTCATAATTTCTGAAACTGTATTTTATATTCAACTGCAGAGCCTGTAATGAGCTTTACTCAGTGCACTCTAATTTAAAAGTTTCAATGGCAAACTGGCAAAGGTCATTTCCTTCATAGAATCATTTTTGTTTGACTTTATTTAAAAACATGCCATTTGACATTTCTTAAAGAAAAGGGGTTCTTTGAACATTGACATAGAAGTAGGTGAAAATTAATTAACCACTGAAAAGACAAGAACAAAGACGTGTGTGACAGAATCAAATGGTATGCACTTACTCTTGCTGTTTTAAGTGTGTGTGGGCTGCGCGTGTGATGTAGGATCCTTCAGGCAAACAATCAAACGTAGCTTATCAACATTCCTTTTCTGTCTTCAGGTCGATGTCACTCTTTGGATTAACACTGACTCAAGTCAGTGTATGACTATTCATTCTACATTTTCTTTTCATTTATATACAAAGGGCAAAAAACATTGTCAATATAAATGGGTTAAATTTACCCAATTTACACAACACTTATGCTCTCTATTCTTATCACAATATCAGCTTAGTTTCAAGTATATTATATTATTGAAATATTATTCTAAACTCGCATGCAAATGCACGAGTGGCATTTACGAAATAATAAAGGTAAAAGTCAGTCCTAGACAAACGCAAGTCTCATCAGCATCTCTTCTCTTCAATGTTCAATGTTGCCTCTAATGTCTGGGTATAATACTATTTGATTAAATAGGAAGTTTGTTGACTAATAGTCATTCTTGAACATTTTTAAATATTGAAAAAGTAAAAAAGAAAGAATTTCACATATAAAAGTCCAATAACACCGTGCATTAATAAGATGGGAACCAAATGATCAAATGAAATGATAAAATCACACCTAGATAGTAAAATATTAAGGTTTCAATCATAATTTGTAGGCAAATTAAATGTTTTTACCACCTTGTATATTACTGATTTGGATGAACTGATATTACTACAGAACAGTGTCTTTTTATTTTCTTAACTAAGTACTACAGCGGCATTGTGTGTGGTTCTTTTATCCACAGGTTCCCTATCCTGGTTCTGGAGTCCTGCTCATCTGAGTTTCCCTGCTTCAACAACCCACTGCACTTAAACTCAAGAAAAGCTAATAATCACCTTATCAGTTCAGCCATGTGCATCAGATTTAGGAATCACTCAAATGTGCAAGTCTCCTGGAGTTTCCTCCTTCAACAAAATCATGTTTTCCTTGAATTTCTGCTCCATATGCCAATTTCAGTATAATGGCTTTCCACTTTTGTGTGTATGCTTTTTGCTTGACTTAACCCTAATAATAATACCTTTTTCTTTTTTTGTCTAATTTATTTCTATACGATTGCTTGTTCCTAGTTCCCTTTCAGGAACAGGAGCTGCGTCAACAAAGCTTTGGGAATGCCTCTGCTTGTTAATGGACCGGCGGGGTTACGTGACGACTAGGAAGCTATAAAAGCACATGCCATGGAGATGGCGCTAGCTTCTGATTGTTCAGGAAGCGCTCTGTGTGTCTGTGGTCAGAGCATAGCAATAGCTCTAGGCATACCAGAGTTCAGTCTCGAGAGACTGATTCCCTTAAGAGGGAGATCTGGCAACCTGAAAAAATCTGCTGGTTCCTGTTACAGGGCCCTGTGTTGGCGGCTCCTTGTCGTCCCATAGCGTTAACGCCGGATGCCTCCGAGTGGCCGCTCTGCCCAAGGTCTGTGAAAAGGGCCCCATCTCTCGTGACACATCAACTGCCTGGAGATGTTGTCTATCATGTGCTGGTCCATATGGACAACACATCAGTGGTCTCATATCAACCACCAGAGGGGTCTATGCTTTCACCTTCTTTACAAGATCCTCCTGTGGTCCCAAGAAAAGGTGGTCTCACTAAGATGGAAATATGAAGAAGATTTTGCAGAGCACAAGTGGACCTGTTTGCGACTTAAAATACATCACACTGTCTCCTCTGTTTCTCCCTTACTCATCCAGCCTTTCTTGGGCTGGACGCCATGGTACAGGAATGGACAAGGCTCCAGCTGTATGCTCTTCCCCCTGAAGTGCTGCTCCCAGGAGTTCTGGAAAGAGTTCGCCGGGATGGAGTCCGTCCTGTCCATGGTCCGCTAGCCTGGTAAACCTTTTCGAACACCCTCCTTGGGAAATTCCTCCAAGGAGGGGCCTTCTTTCTCAGTCAGGGGTTGCTATGCTTTACCCCTGCCCCAAGCTGTGGAGTCTGTGGCTGTGGCCCTGAGGGGGCACAGCTCTTAGCCACTGGTCTTTCAGTTGAAGTTGTAGAAACCATTCTCCAATCCAAGCTTTTACGTTGGACCGATTACACACGTGGTTCAGAGCGTGGACACGAGAAGGAGTTCCCAAATCGTTGTTGACGCAGCGGTTTGTTCCCTCGGGGAACCAGGGTTACATACATAACCTAGAGACATTCCCTTGGGGTGTATATGTACTGTTTGTTTCTGTATAGTTGCGAATAAGCTTAGTTTTTTATCTGGTTTTAGACTGTAAGTACAAGCTACATAATAAACTTATAGCATAGTCTAAATGATCAAGTACTGCCTTTAGAATTTAGTGTAGTGGGTTGATTAATGAGCGAATAAAGCAGATATTTTGTTCAAACAGTGAATAGTAAATCAAATTGGACATTTTGATATCTCTGAGAGATTTGCACTGAGCACATCATCAAATAAAACAAGGCTTTACTTTCTTGGACAGCCCTAATATCTGTCTCATCACTAGCAGTGTGAAATAAGAAAGACTCCAAGTTCTTTTGAGCAGCATATTTGAGGTGTGAATTAAATACAGTTGACTTAGACAAAGCCACTACAGTGACCTTTGTAAACCTTCTGAAGTGGATTAAGTAAAGAGATATGTAATAGTTGGAGCTACCTACTGTAGTGAATATAGAACCATAAAATCAAGGACAGACTTCTATATTCCTTGTCATCGTTGCATAAATACTCTTTTATAGCCTCCACCATCTTAATTGACAGGGGCGTTTATCAGAGAAATGTCACCATAAAGCATTCCATGCTCACAATAATCAAAGTTAACTGGAAAACCTCAACCTTAGAGGACTTTAGAAATGTTTTATGGAATTCGCAATAATAGCAGGAATGGAATCATGCCTTCATTTATCTCTCCCTCATAGGCTCACTTGATTCATTTTGGCAATATTTTTTTATTTGTTTTCTCATCAACCTCATTTTTATCAGTTGCTGGAAATTGGATCTGAACCCTAGCTGAGAAATTGAATCTTATTAAAATACTCTTAAAATAAATCTCTTTACAAGTGAACTTGCAATTACACTTTGCCTAATAACAAAACAGGTACATACATGTGCAGCTCAATACATGAACAATAGGTCAGCACCAGATCATAGTAATAATGCGGCAATTATAATGTCTTTGTTATATAGTTATAAAGTTCTTCCCTGGCTAATTACTGTAATGTACATTTACATTAAGCAGAATGACATATTTTTTTTTTTTTTTAAACTGCATATTGGCTAGATGTAGATTGGTGTCTAAATAATAATGTTTCAAACTCACTTCTGATAGTAATTACACTTAAAAAAAAAAACCTGAAAATTTTATCTCAGAGCAATGTACTTAGTTATGTAATCATTCAGGTTGAGTTTACAAAAAAAACGACAAACATTACAGCAAAACTGCGGAAAATAAAAAGGTTTATATAAACCTAAAGACATCAGGCTCAGCTTGCAAGGGTTGGCTACCTATCGATGCTTAACATGTATTACCTCTATTTCTAAACTTGCTGTGTAGTATAGTATACTTTTATATAAAGAATTTCCTAAAATAAGAGATGCAGTATCAAACTGTGACTCATATCTAAATCATTATACTATATGTATGTATATCTTTGACCAACTAAAGTAAGATAAATTGTATTATTTAATTTATAAGTTGTTGTTGTAATGGCAAAGTTATGTACATCTGCTTTGAGTGAATTTGGTTTTGGTGTTTGATATACTGCAATCCTTTTCACAGTCAAGAAGTACAGCAAGCTACAAGAATAATAAAAGAAGCTAAATGAATTTGGAATAAGCTTTTATTAATGTATATGTAGGTTAACGTTGGCTGTTTTGAATGATTTGTGTGCATTCTATAATATTACACATTACATACAAATAAAAATGTTCTAATTCTTCATGTTTACTAGTAAATTTTCTCTTATTAAAAGCACCCAAACTGCAAAATCTAACAAAGTAAATTGTGCAATTGTGCAAGGAAGCATCTCAAACAGAATGTTCATGTTAATGACTGACAGCATTTCAGAAAAATAATTTGCAGAATACAAGATTTTTGCTTTGGGTTTTGCCATTAAACTCAACCATTTTTAATAAGCATATCCTCTATTATGAGGATCCCAAGGACCCAGAGCTGCCTGACTTACTGGCAGGGGAAGCTGTTGAGAGATTACCCACAATCACACTGAGGGCAGGCCTGTGTCAGTGCATTGCGAAAAGAGAGACAGACTCACGTAGGGCTAACTGCGGATCCAGCTCACTAATAGCAGAATGCACAAGATCTGGTGGAGAAGTGTGAATCCATCAAAACATATTGATTCCGAAACAAAGGAATTGGCGGTGGCAAGAGGACAAGAGAGCAGTGTGGCTGAAAGATGTTTGTTTTGGCACTATGACCTTGACAGGACTCATATTTTAGAGCAGGTCTCTGGTGTGTGGGATATAGCGTTACTCGACCTTTATGCTTCTTTCCATTTCTTCTTGATTTCCCAACTGTAATAGTTTTCACTGGAGAAAGTGTTTAATTGAATGTATGGCTACTGTGTGAAAATATTAGTCAAAACAATACCTTGGAAAAAAAAGTGCTTTAGAAGTAAGTGTGTGTGTGTGTGTGTGTGTGTGTGTGTGTGTGTGTGTGTGTGTGTGTGTGTGTGTGTGTGTGTGCGTGTGCGTGTGCGTGTGTGTGTGTGCGTGTGTGTGTGTGATTACCTGTGGTCCAACAGGGTATGCTGGATGGGGTTGACACATGTGGCCCTGCTCAGAGGGGCTACTACTTGCATCTGACTGGACTGAACCACCTCTGCCACCTTGTAGTGCAAACAGAGGGAGAGAGAGAGAGAGAGAGAGAGAGAGAGAGAGAGAGAGAGAGAGAGAGAGAGAGAGAGAGAGAGAGAGAGAGAGAGAGAGAGAGAGAAAAGTAAGGAGAAAGGAAGAGATGTTTACTTCTCTATCCAAAAATCTAGTTTACAAATTCCATTATGATCCCACAGTAAGAATACCATCAAAAAGTACTACACTACTATTTCTGCTTTTCTTCTTTTGCAAAACACACACACACAAACTCACACAGAGGCTGACTCATGCTGTTATGACAGAAAGCCACTCCGTAAGTGTGTTTATCAACACATTCAGCCGTAAGCACATAAACGCCAGCAAGCCTGCCCACAGCTCATTGCATCCCTTTATTCCTTCCCGTTCCACTGAGCTCAGCAATTTGCATGGCCACGAATACATAAATACAAATAAAACGTTTTTATTCGTAAATCTAAAATTCACATCATCTACCACTCATAAAAGTGTAAGTGTAAAAGTCCATGTGACACAGAATATTCTCAGGAGCATTGCCTTTTACAGTAAAACTTATTTTTTTATGGGGCACTGGATAGGCAACAGACTCCACATAAAGTCCACAAGCTTTTAGAAGTTTTTAAGTGTCATAGAAAAATGTAACAGCAAGGACATGAACACACAGAAAAGCATATAGAAAGAAAGGATCAGAACATTATTTGGGCACTGTTGTGTTTGGAAATATGAGAAATGAAAACTTTATTTTAATAAGGCCAATAAAGGCCTGTGGCTCTTCTCTGTCCTTGTGCTATACATAAAGACTTCAGTAAGTTCACTTGAGTGACAAAAAATCATTTCAATAATTCAAAGCACATGCTTCTGTTTAGAAAAAAAGCACTAACAACATCAAGAGCAGCACTTTATTTGAATTCTGAATAAATGTCATACACCTGTCATGCCTGATGTCATTCGGTGGCATATCAACTGATGTCCAGTAGTCTTAACATTATGTACAATGCTTTAACATGTGTCATAACGTTTGTTAGGGCAGCATACGATATGTCATATAATAATTTCATTCCAAATGTGCTCAGGTAGCATATTATTTCAGACAGATTTTATTATACATATTATTATATGGTAAAATGGCATTTTTCATCAATTATGATGTCTCACAATAAATTCATTCATTCTACATTTATTTTAGCAATACAAATCTCATCACAAATTCTAAACTCTCATTTAATTCAATCCGATTTCATTTGTATAGCAGTAACACGTATGTGTACGTATGTATAACAATAGACATTTTCGCAAAGCAGTTTTACCATTAATGTATATTTATGTGTTGATTCCTAACCAGCAAACTAGAAATGACAATGACAAAGACAGAGAAAGAGCTCTAACACTATGAATCAATGAATACTGACCAAGTCAATTATCCAAATACATGTACATTTCTAAATAAGAATCAATATAATGAGAAAAAATGTGCATGATTATTAATGTCCAACACACTTTGTGCTTTACACTAGATTTTTTTTTTTATAAAACCTGTACAACCATTATTGAAGTATTCTGCACTTACTCTCTAAAATTGTTCCTTACAACAAGTTTTGCTGAAATTTGCATGACGTTACATTTAAGGTGTACACAGATTTTGAGTATGTTTACAATACACACTAAAACACAAAACATAGTAGATGTAGTTAAAATTAAAGAGATCACAGTGATAATGAATACTATATTTAGGGATGGAGAAATGAGAGAAAAGCCCAACTTAGGTACCTAAAAAAAATTATATATAAAAATCTGAAATAAAATACATTTTAGTTAAAAATAAATCAGCTTTTTGTCTGTTTGGATTTTCGCATATTGAATATAAATGTTCTCGTTAAGTTTTATCATATTCTCAAATTTCCTTCAGGCTTCACCCCACCTCCCAAAAACATGCAAGTAGGTGAATTGACTACTATAATTGCCTCTAGGTTTGAATGTGTGTGTGTGTGTGTGTGTGTGTGTGTGTGTGTGTGTGTGTGTGTGTGTGCGTGCGTGCGTGCGTGCGTGCGTGCGTGCGTGCGTGCGTGCGTGCGTGCGTGCGTGTGTGTGTGTGTTTGTGTGTGTGTGTGTCCATGTGTGTGCCTACATCCAACCTCACACAGGATATGGATCTACAAGGACCCTGAGCAGGAGAAAGTCTTAACAGTTATTGCAGTTCAATAATTTAAGCCTAATAAATGAATTATGACAACTTTTTTCTAATAATCACCTGCAATGACTTTTGCAATTGTATAAAACCTCGTACCAAACATATGTCATATAGACAATAAAAAATTTCTAATATCAAAAGCATATTCTTTTGCATTAACCACCATAAAAGAGGCAAGTAGTAGTCACACCTCATTATCAAGCCACTTTAATATATAGATTCTGAGCTTTCGCGTGTCAGTCGCATAATCACTCTGTGTAATTTATGAAGCTGTTTTGCCCACAGATCACGTCTACACTGTGGTGCATTTAGGTTCCGTGTCCAGCTGTGAATAATATATATCCTATCTATAAAGTGTAAATAACAGTGCTGTCTTTCATTAGATTAAATTGGAACCATTTGATCCCCTTGTGCATAATTGTAAAGTTAACGTGGTTTCAGAGCATGAACAGAAAAAAAAAATCAATAATTAATACACGCACTTAGGCTTCTCCACAGGGGGTAAAGTATGAATTTGCGTCCCTGCAACAAAATTAAAACACTTGACAGAGGAAATGTCTGGGGATTTCAGCAACTGTTGTTTCCCATTATCAGATCCCACTCTTCTTTTAACCTGTTTATTAAAGGGAGCTCTCCTCTAAGAGGATTACCTTCAAAACACTGACAATGCAATTATGTGTAGAGCACTGATGATGAGAAACTCTTACTGTACTTTTACTGCTTTTATACTAAGCCACATTTATCCATTCACTATGTATTGTATGACTGAACATGTTTCTGAAGTACATTTAAAGACAAACGTGCAATGAAATGGATTTTTTTTCTTATATATTTAATCTTTACAACACCAATTCACTGGTCTCCATCTTTTTTTTTCTTTGTTTTTTTTTTTTTTTACAAATTTTCTTTTTTAGAGAAAAATTTAGTATAAACTAACAGAGTTCTTTTCAGAGTCTTCCAGCTAGAAACTTGCCAAAGCTACTTCCTTAATGTTTTATACCTTTTATACCTGTAAAACTTCACTATACTTGAATTGTGGAAAATCTTTTCAGATCAAATGTGTCTTGTGTGACATAGCAGTCTAAATGAATCGCATCAAATATATAAAATAATGATTTTTCTTTTTTCAAATCCTGATGAAGCCATTGCAATTTGTGGCCAGGAATTATCTCATGTTATTTCAGTAACACTAATAAATTATGGCCATCTGTGAGCTAATTTTATGCAGAAGAGTGAAGACAGTACTTTGCTCCAAGTATGTTCAACTGCCCAATGATGTAGCAGATGTGGTGTGTGGGTTCATATGGTTTAGATTTCATCCTCCAGGCCGGTGGTCATGTGATAGATAAGTGCTGAATAGTCACCGGGATTTAGCAAATTAGTAAAATGTGAAGGAACAACAGGAAGTAAAAAGCCTGGTTCAAGCTCATTATGAAAGACTCTGAAATGAACTCTGTTTGTTTTGTGTCAATTATGAGCTGAAACAGATAGATGTTGAACGTAGTCTGTGAACATAGTCTTCATAGCCTGTCACAGTATAGAAGTGCTTCTATAAAACAATTAGCTGTTAAACTGTTTTTAATCAACACTATAAAAATGGACTTTCTAAGAAAATTCAACAGTATTTCAAATTTAAAAGAGGATAGATGCAATATTTGTGTTGGTGTCTAATTGCTCGAAGAAACTGGATTGATGCCCAGTATAATATGCAGATACAACAATGGCAGCTTTGTGTATCAGTGGATTTTAAACATAGACCATGACAAAAGGCTCTTTAATTTAAAAACAGACCGAAACAACACACTCTAGTGCATTGATCATCTAAGTGGTGACCAGGGAGTGAGGATAAATAGGCTGAAAGTCAGCACATTTTAATTTTCTTCATTTTTTCTACAGAATACAAAGCTCTAGCTCTAATTGACGCTCCTCAACAACCCCCCAGCAGGCAATAGACAGCAACAAAACAATCTTCCAAGCCCCACCACTGCTGCCATCACCATTTTGCATGCCACCTCCGTCTAACATTTCTGAATCAAATGGCCGTTATTGAAAGCTTTGTAAAACGCCGTGTTGGCTTTTGGCCCCGAGTGCATTTCTGAATCAATTTTGCCCTCTATAAAAAAAACTAGTTTTAACACTGGCTATTTTAGTGGAAATCCATTATATCATAAGTTGGCTGGTAGGAGCATGTGTTGGGGGGGAGGGGGGGTGCTCAATCCATCTATTCAAAATCAACAGGGCAAAGCGCAGCAAGCTCAGGGTAGATCTTAAATAGCTCTCCTGCTGATGCTTTGCTTTGTGCCACATCATCTATTTATCATCTCATTCCTCCCTCATTCGCAAACACGTTACACACAAATCTGACATAAACTGCGCCTTCTGCTATTCAGCTGCTCAGACCAGGAAACTGATTTACAGATGATTTAGACAAAACAACTCCACAGCTATTGCCATCTTTCTGTTCAACAATGCTTTTTTTTTCTTTTCAGAGTAATCATTAACCATTAAGATCCAAGAGTCCATTATCTCTCCGAAACGCATTACATACAGTAATTTTATTGCAACACTTATAAAATGTTGGGGTTTGGTTTGCAGGGATTCAGTGAACTGAGCCTGATGATTGACAGGGTTGAATTTAACAAAAGTAAATCCAGTCAATAAGCAGAACAGTGTTTAAATCGCACGGCCATTGATTTCGAGCTCGTTAATGTAGCTGATGGGTCGAGAGGAACAGCACTTACATAAACGGAGGATAGTGGAATAGAGAGAGACGAAAAGAGTTCACGAAAGAGGATGTGCTGAAATAGATGGAGGGGAAGATTTAAAAGAAGGATAAGTGAATAAAAATTCTCTATAGATCAGTGTAAAAAATAAGTACTCTCAGCAACTCAATATGATTCATTTTTTTCGGCTTATATTAATCTTATATGATTTAAATTCTCAATCAATAGTATTTAGTCTTAACAGCCAGAAGCAGGCAGGTGATGTGTTAGCATTTTATCATATTTATAAAATTCATGAAAATTAAATAGGGGGGTTTATAATCCACTTTATTATTTTTATGTTATCATAAATCAAATTTTGTTTAAAAATGTCGCTGCAAATTATAAGAAAAAGTCATACCATTTGATTTAATTCAGCCTCTTTAAAATGTCATATTCTTTATGATAAATTCCCCTTTCTTCTAGTTTTTTTATTGAAATCTTATATAAAAAATATTACTTTTATTAAAATAATAAAGCAAAAAGATAGATTTAATCTACAAATTTGAAACCTGGAATAAATACTGGCTGAAATGCATTCCTGTTCCTTTAAACAAGATTTATTTACTTTAATAAAAAAATTTATCAAATAAAATTGATAATTGACTATTGATTAATAAAAGTAATTAATACATATAGAACATTAAATCATCAACTGAACATAAAATCACTAATTAATTGACAAATATTAATTCATTACCCAATTTTTTAAATGTTTTCTTTTTTTACTTTTACAAAATTTACATTATATTCATAAATAAATATATTCATCTTTCTAGGAAATTCTAGGCAGTAATACACACTTGAAATGATGCTATATACAGTCATGCTGCTAATTGTTTATTTGACAGTGAATATGATAACATGATTTGATATAATATTTATTATAAATCTATTTCAATCCAAATGATCTCAAACACAATAATATTATTATGGAACAATAGATAGTTCAGGTTATTTTGTGAAACAATTATATTTATTTATGACCATACAGAAATGTGTAATATATTCTTATAAGAAATATTCAGTACAATTACCAGTATTCGGTTTGCCCAATCTTACCTATACATTTTACAGCACCCTTTACTGGGTGAAGGAGAAAGAATTTAATAACAGATGTATAGAAAGAAAAGGCAGCTAAAGAAGTGAATGTGGTGTTGATTTAGCCACCACACAATGATCACATCTGTTCACAAAGCGTCCTCGATGCTTATCATCCTCAAGCAATGTCAATTTGAGAGTTGAAAGAGACAAATATGTGGCCAGATGACTCCTCATCCTTTTAGGCCCATCTGCGAAAGCAGAGACTTCAAGGTCCATCCCCTGTCTATGTATTCTCTAACCCTTTTAGAGAAAAGCCAGAGGAATGCTGGGGTTATCGTGCTTTTCGCTCATGCTAACCCCACCTCAAATTATCTTAACCATATTTGCGACAAATAGGATTCTGCCTCCTGACCACCATTCTGTCTGCGTCCTGTAGAAGGGCACTGCTTATATCTCTTTTATTAGCTCCATCAGAGAAAACATGCCTTGTTTGGTAACTTATTATCTGCTGGAGGACCATCTTCTTTAAATATTTGTATTATTGTATTAATAAAATATTCTTATATTGCTATAACTTTTTTAATATAATTAATATAAAAAAACTGTTTAATCTGCAATTAAGGGTGACATTTTTGTGTTTAAGCTTACAGTATGCATTTGCACTATAACCGCATCATAACTTTGTACATTTGTTATTAAAGTCTTGTGTCTTTTTTGTATTCTTAATGTCTGTAATGTATGTCAGGTTGCTTGAGGATTCACAGAGAAAGAATTGTATTCTGTAACAGACTGTTTCCTGTACATATGACAATAAACTCTTGAATCTTGAATTCATAAATTTACATTCAAATATTATCTTTATCCAATCAAGTGCCAGGACTGTTAATCTGTGAATGTATATATGTATATACAGTGGGTACGGAAAGTATTCAGACCCCCTTAAATTTTTCACTCTTTGTTATATTGCAGCCATTTGCTAAAATCATTTAAGTTTATTCTTCTCTCTCATGAATGTACACACAGCTCCCCATACTGACAGAAAAACACAGAATTGTTGACATTGTTGCAGATTTATTAAAAAAGAAAAACTGAAATATCACATGGTCCTAAGTATTCAGACCCTTTGCTGTGACACTCAAATATTTAACTCAGGTGCTTTCCATTTCTTCTGATCATCCTTGAGATGGTTCTACACCTTCATTTGAGTCCAGCTGTGTTTGATTATACTGATTGGACTTGATTAGGAAAGCCACACACCTGTCTATATAAGACCTTCCAGATCACAATGCATGTCAGAGCAAATGAGAATCATGAGGTCAAAGGAACTGCCTGAAGAGCTCAGAGACAGAATTGTGGCAAGGTACAGATCTGGCCAAGGTTACAAAAAGATTTCTGCTGCACTTAAGGTTCCTAAGAGCACAGTGGCCTCCATAATCCTCAAATGGAAGACGTTTGGGCAACCAGAACCCTTCCTAGAGCTGGCCGTCCGGCCAAACTGAGCTATCGGGGGAGAAGAGCCTTGGTGAGAGAGGTAAAGAAGAACCCAAAGATCACTGTGGCTGAGCTCCAGAGATGCAGTGAGGAGATGGGAGAAAGTTGTAGAAAGTCAACCATCACTGCAGCCCTCCACCAGTCGGGGCTTTATGGCAGAGTGGCCCGACAGAAGCCTCTCCTCAGTGTAAGACACATGAAAGCCCGCATGGAGTTTGCTAAAAAACACCTGAAGGACTCCAAGATGGTGAGAAATAAGATTCTCTGGTCTGATGAGACCAAAATAGAACTTTTTGGCCTTAATTCTAAGCAGTATGTGTGGAGAAAACCAGGCACTGCACATCACCTGTCCAATACAGTCCCAACAGTGAAGCATGGTGGTGGCAGCATCATGCTGTGGGGGTGTTTTTCAGCTGCAGGGACAGGACGACTGGTTGCAATCGAGGGAAAGATGAATGCGGCTAAGTACAGGGATATCCTGGACAAAAACCTTCTCCAGAGTGCTCTGGACCTCAGACTGGGCCGAAGGTTTATCTTCCAACAAGACAATGACCCTAAGCACACAGCTAAAATAACGATGGAGTGGCTTCACAACAACTCCGTGACTGTTCTTGAATGGCCCAGCCAGAGCCCTGACTTAAACCCAATTGAGCATCTCTGGAGAGACCTAAAAATGGCTGTCCACCAACGTTTACCATCCAACCTGACAGAACTGGAGAGGACCTGCAAGAAGGAATGGCAGAGGATCCCCAATTCCAGGTGTGAAAGACTTGTTGCATCTTTCCCAAAAAGACTCCTGGCTGTATTAGATCAAAAGCGGGCTTCTACTAAATACTGAGCAAAGGGTCTGAATACTTAGGACAATGTGATATTTCAGTTTTTCTTTTTTAATAAATCTGCAACAATGTCAACAATTCTGTGTTTTTCTGTCAGTATGGGGCGCTATGTGTACATTCATGAGGAAGAAGAATGAACCTAAATGATTTTAGCAAATAGCTGCAATATAACAAAGAGTGAAAAATTTAAGGGGGTCTGAATACTTTCCGTACCCACTGTAAGTATGTGTGGTTAATATATAATTAAAAACCTCATTCTAACAGGTAAAATAATAATGATTCATGATTTTCTGTAGTGTTGTATTTGCCAAAAAATTTTTTTTAAATACCTGAACCTAAACTGAACCTCACCTTAGTGAGATCATAATTGAAGAAAAATCTCATCATTTTGTTTTGTTTTGTTTAGCAATAAGCTTGATAAATTTAACATAAATTTCATGACTTTCTGATATGAAATCATACAAGAAGCAATAAACGATTTAAATAATCTGTTTGTATTGATTACCTAATTAGTACTGATGCTCCTTCTAGTTTGCAGGTTTACATTGAAGGAGTGTGTCATTACATTACAGCAATTGTGTAAAATAGAAATGCTTTTTTTATTCAGCTGAAAGACACAATTCTCTACAGATCCTTTTAAATGATCTAAGACTCAGTTTTTCCATGGCTTTATAGACACTTTTACCATTTATAAACTCTGGTCCTCATTGTGATTGCCTAAGATAAAGATTAATACAATTAACAAAATAACATTATAATTTCTCAGAATTTAATTGTGGTTTAGTTACAGCTACTAGTGCAATCTCACTATGACAGATATTAGTCTAATATGTGCAAATTGTGAGACTTATACTGTTCTTCTCTGTCTATATGCCCACATAGCAGAGCAGCTATTTCTCTGTCTATATTAGTATGCAGGTGTCACTCGGACAGATGACTATTCTTCTCAGCAAAACAATTAAAACATGTTTTCTGGACTTTCACTTAAAGTAACTTTTATTATATAATTTCCATGTATATACTACTGTATAATATGCTTCTTCTGCTTAGTATGAACATGCATGTTGGTACAGATTATTTTTATTTTGAATATCACTTTCTTTTATCCCCAACAAAAACAGTACTTGTGACAAAATCTTTATAGAGACATGACGACTCGGGATCCAATAAATAGAAACAATATGTCCTACATCATAAACTTTTACTCTTGTATCATCTCATTGCCTCGCTTTTCTGTTCTCTATCCCACCTCTATTTCCTCACCTGTGAAGCCAATGCTTCTGTCCTCCACCCCACCTTCCCAGTGAGCTCTTTCATGGAGGATCAATACAAATCATCATAAACACAGGCAGACGGAGGGCACTGCCGACGACCTGCTGCGAATTCTCTCTCTCTCTCAAAATCTCCCACGCAAGGTCATCTAGTGCCCTGTCTCAACACGTAGAGAAGGGTAAAAAAAAAAAAAAATGAAGGAAAAAAATGCAGAAAGAGTGGGGCTTTGAAGCCACGGAAACTCCATTCTGCAAGAACAGAGGCACCCACAATTTTTCATTCCATGTCCTTAAGCATGAGGTTGGTGTATGTGCATGGGGCAGGGGTGATAGGAAAAAAAATTCCTGATAACTAGTGTCTCTGGTTTTCTTTTTCTCTTACACACAAACACACGCATAGACATCTACCTCTTCTATATATGAACACAGACACCCTCTCCTGCCTCTCATCTCCTCAGTCTGTGGTTTCAAAGGAAGCGAATAAGGCAGAAGGACAGAAGGTTATGCATTAGTACTGGTCAGTGCTCAAAGAGAAACTGTCATAAATAATAAAGGCTTCAGGAAGACCATCCAAGCTCTTGTTAACGTCCAAACTCCGAGCCCTCCGCCATGCTACATCAGAAAACCTCGAGATTGTCATTTCAACCACACACTCGATCTATATGATTAGGTGACTGCTTCAATTACAATGGACTACCGATAGAGGAGTGGGAATTTGATGAGCTGAGAGTGATACTCCAAAGTGATGACAGCTTTTATTGCATTTTGTATGAATACAAAAACAAGTTGTTTGTGATTTTCAGCCGATAGGTTTCTCGTGTGTCCCTTAAAGGTTAATTCAGTGCGAAGGAGAGCATGTAATTTATACTGCCATTTTATGATGTAAAAATTTTTCTTTATTTATTTTTTTTATTTATTTCACAGACACCTTTTATTCAAACAACTTACAAGTAAAGAGGAATGCGTCAATTGATATAGCGTTATAGCAGTATTCTTAAAATCCATGCTCAAGAAACCAAATGTGGTTCTTTGGCACTTTTGGATTTGAAATTTTAATATAGCATATAAAGATTTCTGTTTTCTTTTAAAATGTCAGGGGGGTACAGATAGTATCAGCATTAAAGCCCACTTTGCTAAATGCAAGGCATGCAAAATAGCATACAGAAGATATATTAAACCCATTGCGCCAGAAAATGTGCAGAGTGGCATAATAAACAGCTGTATCACAACTCAAGCATCTCAGGTTTAATCCTCAGCTTATTGTCTACGTGGAATTTCTTAGCATGTTCTTTTAGGAAAAAGTCACTGTTTTCTACTTATAAATTTCAACTGTGTTTTCTGGTTTCCTCCCAAAAACACAATAAGTGTAGTGGCTGTGCTAAACTGGTGAGTATGCATGTGCATAGAGCCCTGCAATAGATTCATATCCCAGGATGGTTTCAGAATAGGCTCTAGAGTTCTTATAGATGATTTAAACAACCTTCAGGTTCACAATTGAAAAAAAGCTAAAATGAATCAATAAACACAATGTATTTTATATGCAAAACTAATGTTAGTAAAAATAAAAAATAAAAACGTTTTAAATTTGCTTGAGACCACCTGATATCTATAAACAATATATTTTCAATTTTTCTGTCTTTTAAGTTATAATTTATATGCACTTAAATATGTATGCACATTTTTCTTTATTATTTATCATTGTAAAAAATAAAACCTATTATATAGTATATGCATACCTTTTCATTAAACTCTATCAATTTTACACTTTAACCAATACAAACGCATTTCCAGCAAGATCATAACTACAATATACTTGAATAATGCTTTATATACCGGCCTTTCATACTCGTTTTTCTGCACACAACCCAAGCCATTATAAAAACTTGAAACCCTCCTGCTCTTATTTAAACTGCTGGAAGCCTGCTTCAAAAACAAAAGTGGCCTAGATGGCCATCCCTCCCTCAACCCTGTGCTTAAACAGCATCTTACCTGTCGCTATGGGCACTACAGACGCATTAGCGAGCAGATTACACATGCTTGGTAGGGACACATTAGTTAGATGGGCCCGGGTGTCGGCTATAAGCAGATGACTAAAGGCCATGTCTATAATGAGATCTAACTCCTTAGGAGAGGCACTTGGGGCCACTGGGCTCTATTTACACAGGCTGGTCTTATTGAAAAGACTGTGTGTGTGTGTGTGTGTGTGTGTGTGTGTGTGTGTGTGTGTGTGTGTGTGTGTGTGTGTGTGTGTGTGTGTGTGTGTGAGACTTTATTACTTAGGCCCAGCAAAGCATATGAAGGCTCTCGTTGCATTAGGACCAATCTCTCCTCCTCCCTATTCACAGATAAGCTGATTACACAAACATAATGTGCATGTTTTGTTCTGAGGCCTGCAAGGGAGGGGTTTTAAGAACATAATGCATATGTGTGTGTGTGTGTGTGTGTGTGTGTGTGTGTGTGTGTGTGTGTGTGTGTGTGTGTGTGTGTGTGTGTGTGTGTGTGTGTGTGTTTACATACATATGTGTATAGAGCAATCCAGGATAAGGAGGAAGTACTAATTTTGCTTGTGGCGACCCATTAAAACAAACAAATGTATGTCTCCAGGACACTTTTTGGATAATAAGTAGAGTAGAGATACATTAGAATGGTTTTAAAAAAGAACCACAATGTCAAAATACGTTTTTTCCACTAGACATCACATGGCTACAGTCCTGTCCCTGGTAAACATCTGAAATGCACAATTTTGATATTACCATTCACATAAGAACAGTGAAGCATAAACCATATCCATCTGTCCATAACAGATACATTTTCCTCTCAAAGGCCCCTTAATTACACAAATCAATACACACTTTTTTAATCTATTCACCCCTTTTTTTTCCCACTCACTCTCTCTTTCTCCTGAAGGTGACCCCTGGGCTGAAATGTGTCCTCCAATTCGGCAGATTCAGTATAAGTGCTGGCCATTTGGCTTGGACGTTAAGTGTACAAAATGAGTGGTCTTGTCTTTCCGGCCCTCTCGTTCTGACAGGCTGATGATAGAAGCATCACATGGCGGGCCCCCAATAAAATGCATAGTGACAAGAGATGAGGCTTTGGTCGCTGAATATAATGCTGGATTGTGCTTTGGAGTGCCTTATTATCTTGTCTCAGGAGGACAGGAGAAGCAAGATCTCACAAGGAAAAAAAGAGTAGATGCCACACTGTACCCTCACACACAAGCACACACACTAGTTTGGCCTTAAATAACCGCTTTTGGTTGACAATAAACAGCGCAAGGTGTATGTGGCAGCTTTAGTGCAAAGCAGAAGAAATTAGCTTTTCAAAAGTAGAGTGTATGAGCCATTCTGAAATGAGGGCGAGGGCGATTTTGCTTTTCTGGAGTCAGCGGCTTTACTGCGGCTTGCCTGCTACTGATAATTAACACAAAGACTTTACACAGGAGTATCACCATCCAAACCTGTCACAATCACTTTCTTCTACGTAAACTAGTGTGTTTAAAAGCTTTTTGACTAAGATCTCTATTATTAACTATTACTATATAACTATAGTAATAGTATAGCATAATATAAATACTATATATATATATATATACAGTGAGGAAAATAAGTATTTGAACACCCTGCTATTTTGCAAGTTCTCCCACTTAGAAATCATGGAGGGGTCTGAAATTGTCATCGTAGGTGCATGTCCACTGTAAGAGACATAATCTAAAAAAAAAAATCCAGAAATCACAATATATGATTTTGAAACTATTTATTTGTATGATACAGCTGCAAATAAGTATTTGAACACCTGTCTATCAGCTAGAATTCTGACCCTCAAAGACCTGTTAGTCCGCCTTTAAAATGTCCACCTCCACTACATTTATTATCCTAAATTAGATGCACCTGTTTGAGGTTGTTAGCTGCATAAAGACACCTGTCTACCCCATACAATCAGTAAGAATCCAACTACTAACATGGCCAAGACCAAAGAGCTGTCCAAAGACACTAGAAACAAAATTGTACACCTCCACAAGGCTGGAAAGGGCTACGGGGAAATTGCCAAGCAGCTTGGTGAAAAAAGGTCCACTGTTGGAGCAATCATTAGAAAATGGAAGAAGCTTAACATGACTGTCAAGCTCCCTCGGACTGTGGCTCCATGCAAGATCTCACCTCGTGGGGTCTCAATGATCCTAAGGAAGGTGAGAAATCAGCCCAGAACTATACAGGAGGAGCTGGTCAATGACCTGAAAAGAGCTGGGACCACCATTTCCAAGGTTACTGTTGGTAATACACTAAGACGTCATGGTTTTAAATCAGAAGGTTCCCCTGCTTAAACCAGCACATTTCCAGGCACGTCTTAAGTTTGCCAATGACCATTTGGATGATCCAGAGGAGTCATGGGAGAAAGTCATGTGGTCAGATGAGACCAAAATAGAACTTTTGGGTCATAATTCCACTAAACGTGTTTGGAGGAAGAAGAATGCTGAGTACCATCCCAAGAACACCATCCCTACTGTGAAGCATGGGGGTGGTAGCATCATGCTTTGGGGGTGTTTTTCTGCACATGGGACAGGGCGACTGCACTGTATTAAGGAGAGGATGACCGGGGCCATGTATTGCGAGATTTTGGGGAACAACCTCCTTCCCTCAGTCAGAGCATTGAAGATGGGTCGAGGCTGGGTCTTCCAACATGACAATGACCCGAAGCACACAGCCAGGATAACCAAGGAGTGGCTCTGTAAGAAGCATATCAAGGTTCTGGTGTGGCCTAGCCAGTCTCCAGACCTAAACCCAATAGAGAATCTTTGGAGGGAGCTCAAACTCCGTGTTTCTCAGCGACAGTCCAGAAACCTGACTGATCTACAGAAGATCTGTGTGGAGGAGTGGGCCAAAATCCCTCCTGCAGTGTGTGCAAACCTGGTGAAAAACTACAGGAAACGTTTGACCTCTGTAATTGCAAACAAAGGCTACTGTACCAAATATTAACATTGACTTTCTCAGGTGTTCAAATACTTATTTGCAGCTGTATCATACAAATAAATAGTTTCAAAATCATATATTGTGATTTCTGGATTTTTTTTTTTAGATTATGTCTCTCACAGTGGACATGCACCTACGATGACAATTTCAGACCCCTCCATGATTTCTAAGTGGGAGAACTTGCAAAATAGCAGGGTGTTCAAATACTTATTTTCCTCACTGTATATATATATATATATATATATATATATATATATATATATATATATATATATATATATATATATATATATATATATATATATATATATATATATAGTATATAAATATATATAAAACTACCACAGTAAAACTTGTTTGTTGCTAATCAAATGTTATTTTAAAGATTTCTGAAGTATTCCTTCTTTTTCTTTACAAACTCAACTTGCAAGCAAAACGTTTATTAGAACAACTCAGCTAGAATTTATCATTTTCTCTCCCTGTTCTGCTGAGTCAAACATACCTTATGAAAAGAAAAGTGAACAATGTAGGTGTCTTTCTAAGAACTTACTGTGTGTGACATCAGTTTTCACAAAGAAAATTGTTGAGAAAAAAAACAGCCACACTCTGGTGAACACATTCTAATTTGGTTATAGTTTTGGGATTCAGCTTCAGCATACAAAGTGCAGGATAGTCTTCTGCTGTTTATTGTGAGTAGCCATGTAGCATATATATATATATATATATATATATATATATATATATATATATATATATATATATATATATATATATATATATATATAAGTATATTCATCCAACTTCAGTAAATACTTTATTCTGGTCAGGGTTAAAACAGATACAGCATGGAAAAGTCATTGTGGTGTATTGTCATATAAAATAATTGAGCTTATATAGAACATAGTTTGTCTTGTCTCAGCTTGCTACAGCATCACCTGAAATATAATCATTACATTATCATTATGATTGTGCTTTTGAAGTGATACAGACTTAACATGCCAAGAAAAAACTCCCTGAGATGCTTGAGGAGAAATGAGAAAGAAACCTTGAGACAAACACACAAAAAAATGACTTGAAAATCTTCGACTATGTCACACCTGTAAGAACAAGCATTATGATTTTTATTATTTTTTTTTTCTATCATGAAAAATGTAAAAAAAAAAAAGATAAAATTGTAAGTTTAAATTTAGATGTATTTTTTTCAGCATCAGGCTAAAAGGTTAAATGTCAGCGCATTATCCAGTGTACCGCAAACACCTGCCACACACACAATCACACACTTATTTACACCTCAGGGCAATTTTTATCCACCTGCCAGCATGTTTTTTAGGAACTGTGAGGCAGCTGTGCTGCCTGCTGAATCGTCTTGCCGCCCTGCTATGCACATATTTTAATTTCTTTTGCAGTATTGTTCACTTCAATCCTGGCAATTCTTCTATTTTGTCTATATTTGAATAGTCATGGTTTTACTATAAGACTAAATCGAAAACTTTCTTAGATCATCATCAGTTGCTGCTCCACATAAAAAAATATTTTGTTAATTTTTGCTAAGAGAACTTGGATAGACACCTTGCTATTACAGGTATACGTAAGTCTTCTATGAAAATAATGGATGACAGAAAACCTCAAGTAAGTGTCACTATAGACAGAATGTCTTTGTATTTTGCAGTATTAAAATATCCTTTTACTGCAACTGAGTTACTCAAACCTTTTCAAGCATGACTATATACCCATATCCAACAAAGTAAGGTTTGTAAAGACAGGGTTTGACCAGTATGGTGTAGAAGAACTTGAGCTAAACCTCACATAACCGTTTTGTGATAAAGGAGAACTTTGCCAGTGCGCTAGGTCTCTCTTCCTAACAATTATTGCCTGACCTTACTTATGCTCTTTTGGGTGAATGAACGCAAATCCTGACAGTCACAGTTAAAAAGTCTTGTGGAAAGCCTTCCCAGAAAAGTGGATGTTATTCCAACAGTGTCTATGAGTTGTAGAAACGTGAATGGAATGTATCCATATCGATATGATGGCTAGGTGTTTACGTATATTTAACCATAAAGTGCAAGTATTTTGTATTGTAGAGTTGATTAAATAATCTACAGGTAACATATTGTTCTATTATAAATTGCTGAAGCAATTTTTATCTTTTGCTAATATGAATGATACACATAAAGATTATTATTATTATTATTATTATTATTATTAAAGTTTAGTGCTAAAAATGCTACAAATAAGATGGGTGGCGAGAACAAGAAAAATTACATAAAGGCACTTTCTGTTGAGGCTTCAGATTCATTATTCATACTCTTGGGTTCAGACTTTTATCTATATCTGAACTCGAATTAGATCTCTATCTTCTCATTTTTCGCACCAGTGCTCCTGATGTAGGCTCTGGATCCACTGTAACTATGCCCAGGATAATGAGTGCTAATCAGTTAATGAATATAAATATACATACAGAGAAAATAATATTTACAAATAGGGTACACTAAGTCTGACACAGTTTTGGTTACGTATGAATGAGAAATACACACACAGAAAGGGAAAAAAGCCCTGACAGCATTGAAACAATCAACTCGGCAGTTTCCTTCCAGGCCTTTTCCTTCCTTTTCTCAGAGTTTTCTGCTCTTATATAACTTGAGTGAATCCCTTTAGAAGCACTGGACCTATGAACCTGTTTTGAAATCATTTATAAGCTTTTATGTATTACATTTATTTAATTCTACCTAAACCGGCTTAAATGCTATGAAAACAATACTAAGTAGTATTATTGTTGAAAATATTATCATTATGATGGTTTGTGAGTTTTCTCTCAAACAAGATCTTTGGAAAAAAAAAAATCACAGACCCATGAATGACAAGCTTTATAAAACATTGATTCAAGTCACATCATCTTGTACAACTTTTCAACAGACATGCAGGTTGATTGCTAATCTGCACAGATTTAAACATTATTACAATTCTAAAGTACACTATGCTATACCATATGTGCTATATAAATGATATATTCTATATATAAGAAGAGGTGTCCTAAATTGATCGCTAATTACCAATTCCAATGAATTTCACACATGTTAATGCAGGTACAGTGAGGTCCCAAAGCCTGAAAGCACTAGAAAAAATGCTTGCAGTATGCACTCTTTTCATTTTGAATGCAACAAATTTCCTTACAAATTCTATTACTGAAAAAATGTAATCAAAAGTAGAATATACAAAATATTTAAAAGATTTTTTATTTAGTATTGGTACATCCCCTTTTTGCTTTAATGGCAGTGTGCACTTGAGCTTACATGGACCCCAGAACTTTGTGCAAAATCTTTTTTTTGTCAAATCTGAGCATTGCCTGAACACATGTTTTAGTAAAAGAGAGTAGACATAAGGAAACAACATCCTTTTGTACAAAGAGCAGGAAACATGGTCAGTATCATACATTTGCTTACATTTAAATAGGAACATAGAAATAGTGCAGGATCATGATTATTTAATAGTCCTCATCTTTACTTTGATTAAATATTAAAATATTTATATATATATATATATATATATATATATATATATATATATATATATATATATATATAGTCTCAAATCAAAAGTTACGTTGGTGTCATGATGATTTAAGTACTTTAAAATGGCATAATTACTATTAGACATTTACAAGAGTACTTTCACTTTTTGCTCTATGTTTAGTACGGTTATAGTATTAATTTGAGGTACATTTAGAACAGATAAAAATGCTCGATTAAGTTGCAATTAATCACGAGTTAACTCATGATAATCAAGCGAATAAATGATGAAATATTGTAATCGATTGACAGCCCTAATTTATATATATATATATATATATATATATATATATATATATATATATATATATATATATATATATATATATATATATATATATATATATAAATTAGGGCTGTTGTGTGTGTGTGTGTGTGTGTGTGTGTGTGTGAGATCCCTTGCAGTCATGACAGCTCAAACTACTATAAGACAGACAGATGATGAGTTGAAAACATGAAGGTGAAAAATGACAAAAAGAGGCAGCCAACAAAAGCAGGTTTTGATGCTTATTAAAGACAATTGTAACTCTGGCTTTATGATGTAGTTACCTCTCTCTTTCTCTCTCTCTCTCTCTCTCTCTCTCTCTCTCTCTCTCTCTCTCTCTCTCTCTCTCTCTCTCTCTCTCTCTTTTTCTTACTTTCTCTCTTTCTTTCTTTATCTCTCTCTATTTCTTAGTGAATCTTGCCTTGGGATATCCTTAAAAATTCATCAGACCTGACAACGGAATCCTCCAGACCAATCAGGGCGCTGACAGTGAGGACCAAATGGGGATCTAAGAGAGATCCCCCAACACACACACACACACACACACACACACACACACACACACACACACACACACACACACACACACACACACACACACAAAACCCAACCAATCCTCCCAAATCAGCAGAGGCCTGCAATGCTAACACTCTATCTCCTTAATGTCAAGACACATCACAGTCCCAGTTCAAACCCAAAAGACAAAGAGAAAATAATTCACTGATATATCATATGTACTGTTTATGCAGGGTATCCAAATGTTCTTTCTTCTCTAACACACACACACACACACACACACACACACACACAAACAGACAAACTCGTGTTATGTTGGTTGGCATTCATAAGGGGGGTTGCTGATGTCTGATGTATAATTTATCTCCAAACACCAACCCATGCTCTTTATACTTCTCTTTCAATGTCTGATGTAATGCCATGAATTCCTGCCTCAGTCTAATGAAAGAGAATTTACCACATTCTGAAATGCTGTTAGCTGTGATAGATTCATCGACATCTTTTAACAAACGGCACTTTACTTAGCAACGTTGATGAAAGAAGTGAAACCGAGTGTGCTATTCAAATAATGAGAGTGTGCTGGCCAACAATCTGATGAACAGATTTATTCCTTGTAAATCTTTCACTTAACTAATCTGCTCATGCATTTAGATTTAGATTTTTTTTTTTTTTTTTTTTATTCACCTTACTTGTCTTTCATGTCAAGCAAATAATAAGTGACGCAAGGTACAATTCACACAAGCTGGTAAAGGAGCTGATGATATGCCTGCATAATTCTCTAGAACGTTTCCACATACTGTATGAGGAAAAAGTGCAAGAGAGTTGAGGGGAAAAGTGAAACACACACAGACAAACATAGACACGCACAATGAAGGGGGGGCAAAATGATACACCGAACTTTAGGAAACACAATACACACAAGTCAAGTATA
>NC_139598.1:8455561-8460998 GCF_946808225.1 Silurus aristotelis | reverse complement strand
GCATTTTCTCTTGCACCAAAAACTCTTTAAATGTACATCATCTGATAGTTTTACAATCCTGCCAGCTGGCATTTTTATCAGCGTTTGCTAAAACTCCTTGAAAAGCGAAACTTTTTAACTCATCTCTCAGTTTTACGCACACGTACACACATGCACTCTTACACACACACACACACACACACACACACACACACACACACACATGCACACACACATATCAGCTATTCTCTTTCAACCCTTGACTGTGACATGTGTGGCCCCAAAGCCTGGTGGTCAAATTAAAAGAGCTAAGAAGTCAAAGATTTTCAGAGACAAAAGAGGTGAGGATGATGTAGATGACGTACTCACCATACAGCTTGTCTTCGGCATCCGGAGGCAGCAGGAGAGGTTCCTCATTAGTCTCGCTGTCCGGACTGGGAGCCCTCTCGTCCTCGTGCAGCTCTGCACCTTCCATCTCTCCTCGCAGGGAGAGCAGCGGCTTGCTCAGCTGCCCAGTGATCATTGGTGCCTGGAGCAGGAAGGAGAGATGGAAGGAGGAGGGGAGAAGCACTGGTTAGTACTTGGGGTTCTCTCGCTTTCTATCGCTCTCAAATACACACACACACACTCGCATGTGCTCTCTGTTGTTTCTCTTCTCTTGCTCTCTCCACCTTTTGCGCTCTCTCTTTCTCTCTCTCTCTCTCTCTCTCTCTCTCTCTCTCTCTTTCACACACACACACACACACACACACACACTCAGGCACGCTCTCTTTCTCGCATTCTCTCTCTGTCTCTCTGTCTCACTCTCTCTTCTCAGCTGATCACTCACTCACACAGCACTCTCTCTCTCTCTCTCTCTCTCTCTCTCTCTCTCTCTCTCTCTCTCCCTTTTTCTCTCTCTGTGCTCTCATGGACTGGAGAGATTCACAACAATTCCATTTATGTCCCACGTGCCCCAAAGGCCTTATTTACATACTTTATACTCAAGTGTATCACACTTCAATAAATCTTCTTGTTATGCAACTCTGTCGAGTTGTTCCAAATAATCTAATGAATCATTTGTTTATTTTGCTCCTTCTTAGTTACAGGTAGAATGAGTTCAAAAAATAGAACAAATAAACGCTTTAATTTGCAGCTTAAAACATTTCTATTAAAAAGAATTGCAGCACTTCAGTGGAAGAGTTGGCACAACAGGCGCCATTGTGAATTTTAATGGCACACTTCATTCAAGTACCTACAGACATTTACATATACTCTTAATTGCCCCAATTCATTCTTCCACTCCTGAAATCAGCGTAACTCAATCCAAAGAGCACTTTCATAAGGCTACATGAAAAAACAGTAGCATTCCATGATCCGTTTTTATGCGTTCATTTGAATCACAAGTGCAAAAATCCCACAGCAGCGTGGGCAGTTGGTACTTCATGATCATTTGCAAATAATATATATTTTTTAATAAACTTACCAAAATGGTGTCTCCAGAATCAAAGACAAATTAGCTGAAGAACTAAAGATATCCAACAATTCAAGAGATCAGGGCTAGAAATTCAGAAGCAGTTGACTTTTCACGAAGGCCAAAAAAAGGATCTGACAGGAAAAGCATCGGCTGGTTCAACTCTGGGGTCGCCTCTAGAGATTCACCGGAGATGTCACCTCTACTCTCTTTTCCTCTCTCTTCTCTCCATCTCTCTGCCTCTTGTTCTGCCCCTCCTTCCTTAGATGTACCTCCTCCCTGGTTTCCTGATGGTGAAGCACATCATAAACAAATTCAGGCAGGGTGGAGAAGTGGGGTGGGGGGTTCTCTTCTCCCTCCCACTGCCTTATTTAGGAAGAAGTTTCTGCCTAAGTGGCTCTGTAACACGGACAGGTGATCAGTTTGAATCCATCCTGAAAGGAAAAGCAGGGAAAAAGGGGTTTGGGGTGGGGGAGATAGTGAATGAGGGAGGTGCAGGGGTAATGTGGAAACCCAGACCTCTACATCACCATATCTACCCCCTCCCAAGTCATTTAAATGATTGCGGGCCCTCAGGGGCCACTGCAAATGTGCTTATCAGCCCAAGCACTTCAGACTTTGATGTGACACATGATAATCTATGAAAATGTTAATCAATAGGAATAGTTTAAGCTGCCGTTGGTGAAGCGGTCTGGTCAATACTCATATACGCAGCAACAATGTCGCTTGTCATCGCTTTGCTGGAGTTCTTTCTGCGTTTTTTTTTTTTTTACCGAGCACTTAAGCACAAGAAACTCAACGATGCGTCAATATGCCCCCCGCGCTGTCCCCTTGCCAGAGAGGTAAACACATTTTCTACCGCTGCTGAACGATAGTGCCTATCGCTCTGCATTCATTTAAACCAGCATCCCCCCTCCATTTATCCATCCATCCATCCTTCCATCCCTTCTTCTCTTTGAGTTGCATGGATAGGTCCAGTGGAGGGCAAAATTAATACCTAATTGAATAGTGCAGTCATCAAAATAATCAATACTTTTTTATTATTTATTCTTTACAGTCTGTTGACCGGTTGAGAGCTGAGTGGAGCTGAGGGAGCAAGGGAGGGAGAAAGAAAGAGAGCAACAGAGAGAAAGAGAGAAAAAGAGAGAAAAAGAGAGAGAGAGAGAGAGAGAGAGAGAGAGAGAGAGAGAGAGAGAGAGAGAGAGAGAGAGAGAGAGAGAGAGACAGGAAGGAAGAAAAAAAGAGAGAACTCAGTGTAATTTTAACCTCAGGCTGGACACACAATAAAACCAGGTAAATTATGGCAGAGCAGAGGGGGAAATTTAGGACGGACAAGGAAGGGGAATCTTTCTCTCCACAACAAGTGATGAAAAAAAAGGGATAGGAGTGCCTTAAAGTGCATAATTTCTACTACTTAATCTTTGATTTTTATAGCAATCTTGAGATTATAATAAAAGTTTTTTTGTTTGTTTTTTATCAGTATCATGTTCATGGGTGACAAAATGTATACATCTGATTGTCGCAATTCAAAAAAAGAAAAAGAATTGAGAAGTGTTTGAGATAAAGTTTGCGTATTGCATTTTGGTACATTAAATATTCTTTCAGAAAAGATTAAAAGTCTGTGACTCTGATACACTTTTATGCTACTCCCCAGATCCCCTTTTTCTATTTCCATTGGCATTCTGAAATTTTAATAATCATTTTACATGCAGATTTACTTATCATGGTTTTTTTAGAAGGTTTTTTAAATTATAGATAAAATATCTAAGAGTACAACAATTAAGAATGTCAAAAAATGTCCACATATGGAAATAAATATTAGGGAAGACAACAAATAAAAACATATGAAGAAAGATAAATATAGATAAGTGAATGTGTAGCTATAACATCCAAGGCTCTCTCTTTCTTCTTATTTCTGTTTCTTTCTTTCTCATTCTCTCCCTATGTGTGTTTGAGTGTATGTGTGCATGTATTATATGAAGAAGTGTGTGATTTACATTGGATCCAAATTAACATAATAAAAAACATGTTTCTGTGGAGGCTTCTGATGAAAGTGCACACACACAGATACTCACAGAGGTGTGAAAAGGATGGATGGTGTGAGTACGTCACTGTGTGTCTTTGAGAGAGAGAGAGAGAGAGAGAGAGAGAGAGAGAGAGAGAGAGAGAGAGAGAGAGAGAGAGAGAGAGAGAGAGAGAAAGAGAGAGAGAGAGAGAGAGTGTGTGTGTGTGTGTGTGTGTGTGTGTGTGTGTGTGTGTGTGTGTGTGTGTGTGTGTGTGTGTGTGTGTGTGTGTGTGTGTGTGTGTGTGTGCATGAGTGACTCTACTTTGGCCTCGCAAGAGGAGAAACAGGAAAAAGCACTTGAATGTTGACCCCCTGCCTCACACACATTCCATGTTCCTTCCCTGCTCGGAGATTTGTCTCTGTCCCTCTCTCTCTTGTAACATATTCATACTAATTGCTAATGGCCCTAGCTGTAGGACTATCAGTGTCCCTCGAGGACAGGCAAAGAACTGATGATTTAAGCAGCGAGCAAGTGACCTGTTCACTTGTGCACTAGCATCTGCTTAACATCAGGCTTAATTTCCCTCTTATCGTACTTTTGCTTGTTTTGCACTACAGGGAAGCAGCTGTACCACAGGGATAGTTGAACACACGGTTATTGCATGGTCAATAAATCTTTAACAGAAACAGTAATAACAAGGTAATAACAATTTAACAAAAATATAATAATTATTTTGTAAAGGTAAAAAATATATAATTGATCTAGTTGATGCCACAACATTATATAATAACATTATAAAATATAACATTATATAATACAACATTCTATAATGTAATTGATGCCACAACAATATTATACATTGCTTGTTAAAATATTACAAACAATTTTATGAGATTTGTTTTTTTAATTAAGATATTTGTGTATGTATTATTATTATTTGTAGGGTTTTTTTCAAAATTATTACACTTTTTATTATTACATTATTACATATTTAGTTCAATATTTATTTTATGCACAATAGTATAGGATGCATTTAGCATAAAATGTTTTTAATCACTTGATTTAGAAAACCCAAACCTGTTCCAGCATGGCAAAGGCACAAAAGTGGACTGCTATAAAGCTCTGGCCTCATCCCTATTGAACACCTTTGGGATGAATTGGAATGCTGACGTCAACCCAGGCCTCCTCACCTACATCAATACCTTTTACCAACTTACCGACTTTACCAACACCCTTGTGGATGAAGGAATACAAATCTCTAAAATCTATTGGAACATTTCCCCAGAAGAGTGGGGGTTAACAGAAAATCAGGACTACATGTGGAAGTGGTGCTCAAAAAGCACATCAAAATCTTATAGTCAGGTGTCCACAAACTTTTGATTATGTAGTGTAAATGTAACTATACATGAAAATATATCATTTATAATAATAATAATTATTATTATTATTATTATTATTATTATTATTATTAATATTATTATTATTATTACTATTACTACTACTAATATTATTATTATTATTATTATTATTATTATTATTATTATTATTATTATTATTATTATTATATTACTTGTCCATTATTATGTGTGGTCAGATATTAATTTCAAAAGTCATATTTTCAGTAAGTGCTCCAGTGTTTTCTGTGGTAAAGTTGTTTCTTGGATGTTCTGGATTATAAGAAACCCCAAAGGAATTTACTTTTCTCTGCAGGAGCAAGAATCTGTTTATTTTATTCAACTTATGCTATTTACATTTTTAAGCAGATAGCTGATTGAGCACAAAAGCCAGAAAATCGATGTTTACTAATGGTATACAACTGCAAACTACAAAATAATTGAAGCCATTCTAAGTTATCACAGTTTATTGTGGAAGACTGAAAAATCAATTCAGCTATTGAGTTTTTTTACTTGGTATAATTCACAGGCCATATATGAAATGGGATCATTTGATTTAAAACATTTTCGAAATAAAGATTGTAGTAGGGGTTTCTCACAGGGAT
>NC_139598.1:8288061-8453061 GCF_946808225.1 Silurus aristotelis | reverse complement strand
ATTGTCATAAAGAGACGCACATGGTCAACAACAATGCTCATATAGGCTGTGGTATTTAAGCAATATCTGAATGGAATTATCGGATTTAACAGATTAAGTGTGTTAAGAAAGCATTCCCCACATCATTTTATAACCAGCCTGGACCATTGAATAAGGCAGGTACTGTGTGTGGATGTAAGCTGATGGTGCTAAATTCTGACCCTAGCATGTGTGTACCTCCAAAATCTAGATTCATCAGCTCATGCTACATTTTATGCAGTCTTCAACTGTCCAGGTTTGTTGAGCCTGTGTTTATAGTAGCATCAGCTTTCTGCCTTTTTTTTTGACAATACTGAAAATCAATGTGGTCTTTGGCTATTGTCGCTGATTCACCTCACTCTGAGATGCTTTTCTCCTCACCAAAACTGCACAGTCACTGTAGCCTTTATGTTAACATTAAACCAGTCTTCCCATTCGGGTGATCTCGTTTATCAAGAAGGTGTTTCTGTCTGCAAAATGCCTGCTCACTGGATGTTTTCTCTTTATTGCACCATTTTTTTACTCTAGAGACTGTTGTGTGTGAGAATATCAGTAGCTCAGCAGTTATAGAAAATAACCAAAGTAGCTTCTCTGACACAATAATCATACCACGGTCAAAATCACTGAGGTACATTTTTTTTCTATGCGGTACTCTCACCACGGCGGCCCGGGTTCGATCCCCGGTCAGGGAACCGACCCCACTTTTAGTGCCGGTCCCAGGACCGGATAAATAGGGAGGGTTGCATTAGGAAGGGCATCCAGCGTAAAAACATGCCAAATCGAACATGCGGCTCATGTTTACGGATGATCTGCTGTGGCGACCCCTATTGGGAGAAGCCAAAAGAAAGAAAGTTTTTAAGAGCTGAGCATTAACTAAAGCTGCTGGGCCGTATCTGCATTATACTGCTGCCATATTATTGACTAATTAGATACTAGATCGTGATGGCATGGATGTTTAGTTGTACAGGAGCTCTAAACTGCTTAAAAAAGCAATACACTGCCAGCAAAGCAGACTAAAAGACAGAGCAACCTAACAGTATTGAAGGCTTTTGCTTTTCAGTGAGGCAGATTCTCTGCAATTACCAATGATGTTTTTCTCCAAGTATGTCTGCTTTTTTATCTACTTCACAGTAATCAGATACCAAAAAAAAACTATGTTGTCCATTTATTTGTTGAATTTGCCTGCACTGCTGAATTTAAGGGATTGAAGAACATTTTGACCATTTTAACAAAGAGAATTAACTACACAACATTAAATATACCATCTGAAGCACAGTGGTCAATATCAAAATGATTGGCTTAGTAGAGTTTTTTTTTTACAAATATTTGTACAAAATGAAAAACAAGGTTTGAAGAGGCATCTTAACAATTACACTCTATCATTTAATAATACTTTTTGTTGCACATATCATGCTTTAAAAACAATGTTCAGGGTAGAGAAAATGATCAGAGCTAAGCTGAATTGAAAAAATGCCAGTTTAAAAGCATACAAAACAAAGCATATATGAGTTATAGTATGTGTTCCAGGGGACACCTACAAACCAGGTAAAAAATTATTGTAATCATACACTGTGCCAACCCACCAATTTAGCAAATGTGACTCAGCGACTGCCTTGAATTTACCACTTGACTGAGTTTTACATGCCACGCTCATTAATTGTGTAATACATAGTAATTGCTACTGAGGACAACAGGCCAGTTGCAGTGCATGAGAGCATTCTAATGACTAGAGACAGCAAAGCAAGTGAATCAAGTCATTTCCACTCCCTTGTGCGAGTTAATTGCATTGTCTAAGCCTGATTCCCACATTACATGAGAATTATGAGACACATTAGTTTGTTCTTTGTATGGAAAATTAGCATTCTGACCTTGCAGCCATGTGTCTTGTGTGAGATTTATGATTTGGTCCAGTGAATAATAAATTATAGCTCTCAGTCTAGGTGGAAAGTACAATGAGTGTTTTAGTGTGGTACTAACTACTGTTTTCAAAACTGTCTAATAAAGATAAATGGCATTACTCATTTATCCTTTTAAAAGGAAATTAGCAAATTATAGAAATCTACACATAACAAACTCCCCCATGTGTGTTAAGATGCCCTATGATATTTAATGAAAAGCAGCCTGGCAAGATAGGGTCCTGCAGGGACAGTCCTGCAGGTATCTATGGACACTTAGCACTTGGACACTTTAAGGACAATCACATTAAACACTTTAATTTTTATTGTCAATATCTACCATACGCATCTATGTATTTACATATATTTTCACATATTGTATATAGTTTATACTTTTTATTTATCTACCTTCTTTTTACTTGATTTTATTTTTATCCTCATTCCATTCCTTTTATATTCCATTCCTTTATATGCTTGAATGCCGGACAGTCGTAAAAAGCATTTCACTGCATGTCGTACTCTGTATGTATGTAATTTGATTTGATTTGATTGCTTGATTGATTTAATAAAGCATTTGAATTAGTCCTCCCACTCTCTATTTAGAAGCTATATAAATATAACCCTTTTTTTTGTATAACTTTAAAATGTCCCTTTCCTGGCATTTGGGCCTAATCCAAACCCATGCCAACATGACAATGCTGTGTGCACAAAAAGAGGTTCATGATGATATGGTTGGTGTGAAAGAACTGTAGAGGCCTGGAATAAACTGAAAACACAAAATGTGTAAAATGTGTACCTTCTCGACTGACAACAGTGATTGACCTCAACTGACTGTATAAGACTGAAAATGACATTACTCATAATCAAACACCCCAGTGTTCATGTTAGTTCTCACTCTCCAGTGTTCTGTAATGTTTTAAGATTTATAACACCCTTGATATTATCCAAAGGAGGATGGGTTCCCTTTTTGGGTCTGGTTTCTCTCAAGGTTTCTTCCTCATTCATCTAGGGAGCTTTTCCTTGCCACAGTCACCCCAAAGCTGCTTTGAGACAATGTCCATTGTCAAAAGCACTATAGAAATAAATAAACTTGAACTAAAATAAATAAACTAATGCTATAATGGCTGAATTATCAGAAATTCCCACAGCCACATTACAAATACTAGTGCAAAGCCTTTCCCAAAGAGTGGAGTCTGTGTTTACAGCTTAGGCTGAATCAACTCTGGAATAGGAGCAAATACGGGTATCATTTTTATATAAGCAAATATTTTTTTCAAATGGTGTACGGTTCATTCTTGAACTATTAAGTCTGATTAATGTCATCCTATGATAAAATATGTTCTAATAAACACCTTACTTATGTTGTTTTTCCATTCGTCATCCAGTGTATTAAATACTGCTAATTATTGGTATTCATTTATTGATATAACAACCGAGATAAGTTTCATTAAAAATTATTCAGTACAGCTATAGAGACATGTTTTTTTTAGGATTATATTAAATGAGGTTTTGGTGTTGTAGTAAACAAAGTACAATTGTGCATTCATATTTGTTTGTTGGTTTTGGACTTTTAGACCTGATGGTAATTATTACTGTATATAGATCTATAAACGAGCAGAGCTGAAACAGTTCATAAGCAGGATTAGAAAATGTTGTATACTGTGTACCTGAAGCCTGAGATACAAGCAGGTTTGGCATGGTATCTCAAGCAGGTGGAACTGGATCTGCTCCTAAGCTATGTGCACTGATTGTTTTCGCCAGGCTCAGCGGGAAAGAAGGAGGATGATGAGGGTGAGTGAAATAGCTGGCGCTCCCTGCTGCCCCCCCTGCCAACACCAGGCTGCCCCAGCATGCCATTATCGATCTGTCCAAGGAAGTAGACATGGAAAGGGGAGGGCATTGCAGATTGTGTTGAGAAAGAGAAAAAAGGGAAGAAGGGAAAAAATAAAGAGGGACGTGGAGTGAAGAGGTAGTTAGCAGAGGGCAAGCTGAGGCAAAGAGAGATGAAACAGGTTTATGCTTCTCCATTTCTCCTCCTGATCTCACCTCGAGTTCCCACAGCATTGCTATTGAAGGGCAGCAGAGGGCAAGTTCGAATAACAAACAGCCCATAAAGGGAGACACACCAAAGATAACGAACATTTTAGACAACATCAACACACTGAATTTCATTTCGACGATTCGGTCAAATTCACTATTAACTTTCTCTACTGTCAAAACCTAGCACAATGGAAAACATTGCAGACAGTGATTCAAACATAATGTACTGGCATCCAAAACCCTTATAATAGGAACCAATAAAACTATTTGAAACAGTATTATTGACACCCCAAAAACTAAAGGAATGAAAATAATTACAAACAAATAAAAGAACCCATTGGCTTTTCCCCAGGTTTTCCTCATATGGTTTTTGTCCTCTAATATTATAAAAATACATAAACATTTAAATATATGTAAAAAAAAAAATTAAAATACCAATAAGATTAAAATAGGGCATTATTAAAACAGAGGTAAAAGTCTGTCAAAAAATATGCATAGATGAGGACACAGGACCGCAAAAACATATACAGTAAACAATAAAATATGGAAATGGGTGTAAGGCACAAAATCAATTATTTGTAATTGTTATTTTGGTTCATGCACTAACCCAGCCATTAGGGGGGCACAAGCCAGTGTACTCTTAGTGCCGGTCCCAAGCCCGGGTAAATGGGGAGGGTTGCGTTAGGAAGGGCATCCAGCGTAAAACATGTGCCAAATCAAATATGCGGATCACAAATGAGAATTTCATACCGGATCGGTCGAGGCCCGGGTTAACAACGACCGCCACAGGTATCGTTAGCCGACAGGGTACCGGTGGAAATTGGGCTACTGTTGGCCGAAGGAGGAGAAGGAGAGGAGGAAGGCGTCTACAGAGACGGCAGGAAAAGGAGCAGTGTAGGAGAGTAGAGGTTCGGGTTGGTACTTTAAATGTTGGTACTATGACGGGTAAAGGGAGAGAGATAGCTGATATGATGGAGAGGAGAAAGGTAGATGTGTTGTGTGTTCAGGAGACCAAGTGGAAAGGGAGTAAGGCCAGGAACATTGGAGGTGGGTTTAAACTGTTTTATCATGGTGTGGATGGGAAGAGAAATGGTGTAGGGGTGATTTTGAAGGAAGCGTACAGTAAGAGTGTAGTGGAGGTGAAGAGAGTTTCTGATAGGGTGATGATCGTGAAGGTGGAAGTTGAAGGGATGATGATAAATGTCATCAGTGCCTATGCTCCACAAGTTGGCTGTGAGATGGAGGAGAAAGAAAGATTCTGGAGTGAATTAGATGAAGTGGTAGATGGTGTACCTAGGAAAGAACGATTGGTGATTGGGGCAGACTTTAATGGGCATGTAGGTGAAGGGAACAGAGGTGATGAGGAGGTGATGGGTAGGTATGGTTTTAAGGAGAGGAATGTGGAAGGGCAGATGGTGGTAGATTTTGCTAAAAGGATGGAAATGGCAGTGGTGAACAAGTATTTTAAGAAGAAGGAGGATCATAGGGTGACGTATAAGAGTGGAGGAAGGTGCACACAGGTGGATTATCTTCTGTGTAGGAGATGCAACCTGAAGGAGATTGGAGACTGTAAGGTGTTGGCGGGGGACAGTGTAGCTAGACAGCATCGGATGGTGGTCTGTAGGATGGTTTTGGAGGCGAAGAAGAAGAGGAGGAAAGTAAGGTTTGAAAGAAGAATAAGATGGTGGAAACTGAAGGAGGAAGAGTGTAGTGTGAGGTTCAGGGAAGAGGTCAGACAGGGGCTTGGTGGTGGTGAAGAGGTGCCGGATGATTGGGCAACTACTGCAGGAGTGATGAGGGAGGCAGCTAGAAAAGTACTTGGTGTGACATCTGGAAATAGAAAGCAAGACAAGGAGACGTGGTGGTGGAATGAGGAAGTGCAGGAGAGCATTAGGGGAAAGAGATTGGCAAAACAGAAGTGGGATCGACAGAGTGATGAGAAGAGTAGGCAGAAGTACAAGGAGATGCGGCAGCAGGTTAAAAGGGATGTGGCGAAAGCCAAGGAAAAGGCATATGAGGAACTGTATAAGAGGTTGGACACTAAGGAAGGAGAAAAGGATTTATACAGATTGGCCAAGCAGAGGGACCGAGCTGGGAAGGATGTACTGCAAGTTAGAGCAATAAAGGATGGAGAGGGAAATGTGTTGACTAGTGAGGAGAGTGTGTTGAGAAGATGGAGGGAGTATTTTGAGCAGCTGATGAATGAGGAAAATCAGAGAGAGAGAAGGTTGGAGGATGTGGAGTTGGTGAAGCAGGATGTAGATAGGATTAGTAAGGAGGAAGTGAGAGCAGCGATTAAGAGGATGAAGAATGGAAAGTCGGTGGGACCAGATGACATACCGGTAGAAGCGTGGAGATGTTTAGGAGAGATGGCAGTGGAGTTTTTAACCAGATTGTTTAACAGGATTCTGGAAGGGGAGAGGATGCCTGAGAAATGGAGAAGGAGTGTGCTGGTACCGATCTTTAAGCATAAGGGAGATGTGCAGACCTGCAGTAACTACAGGGGAATTAAGTTGATCAGTCACACCATGAAGTTATGGGAAATAGTAGTGGAAGCCAGGCTGAGAGAAGAGGTGACCATCTGTGAGCAACAGTATGGTTTCATGCCGAGGAAGAGCACCACAGATGCCTTATTTGCTTTGAGGATGTTGATGGAGAAGTATAGAGAAGGACAGAAGGAGCTGCATTGTGTATTTGTGGATTTAGAGAAAGCGTACGACAGGGTGCCGAGAGAGGAGTTGTGGTATTGTATGAGGAAGTCAGGTGTTCCAGAGAAGTATGTGAGGGTGGTGCAGGACATGTATGAGGACAGTGTGACGGCAGTAAAGAGTGCAGTAGGTACGACAGACTGGTTCAGGGTAAAGGTTGGACTGCATCAAGGATCGGCCCTGAGCCCTTTCCTGTTTGCAGTGGTGATGGACAGGTTGACGGACGAGGTCAGACAGGAGTCTCCCTGGACTATGATGTTTGCAGATGATATTGTGATTTGTGGTGAGAGTAGAGAGCAGGTTGAGAAGAGCCTGGAGAGGTGGAGATATGCGCTGGAGAGAAGGGGAATGAAAGTCAGTAGGAGTAAGACAGAGTACATGTGTGTGAATGAGAGGGAGGGCAGTGGAGTGATGCGGTTGCAGGGAGAAGAGGTGGAGAAGGTGGAGGAGTTCAGGTACCTGGGGTCAACAGTGCAAAGTAATGGAGAGTGTGTTAGAGAAGTAAAGAAGAGAGTGCAGGCAGGGTGGAGTGGGTGGAGAAGAGTGACAGGAGTGATTTGTGATAGAAGAGTATCTGCAAGAATGAAAGGGAAAGTTTATAGGACTGTGGTGAGACCTGCGATGTTGTATGGATTAGAGATTAGGTGGCATTGAGTAAAAGACAGGAGATGGAGCTGGAGGTAGCAGAGCTGAAGATGTTGAGGTTTTCGTTGGGAGTGACGAGGATGGACAAGATTAGAAATGAGTTTATTAGAGGGACAGCACATGTAGGATGTTTTGGTGACAAGGTGAGGGAGGCGAGATTGAGATGGTTTGGACATGTGCAGAGAAGGGACATAAATTATATTGGTAGAAAAATGCTGAAGATGGAGCCACCAGGTAGGAGGAAAAGAGGAAGGCCAAGGAGGAGGTTCATGGATGTGGTGAGGGAAGACATGCAGGTAGTTGGTGTAAAAGAGGCAGATATCGAGGACAGGGTGGTATGGAGACGGATGATCCGCTGTGGCGACCCCTAATGGGAGCAGCCGAAAGAAGAAGAAGAAGAAGAAGAAGATTTTGGTTCATGCACTCAAACCCTACTAAAAACCGATGGTCTGAATTATAGAAGGACGTGTAGAGACCTTCACCAAGCCCACATTGTCATTGTAAAAATGTCCTGCATTTAGGAGTCTAAGATCCATCTACAACAATTGACTCGTAATTATGCTTAACATCTTTACATTTTACATATTTATTTAGTTTCCTAAAGAGCATCAACAATCCTTCAACTGACTGTTTGTCTTAGAAAATAAATGACAATATTGCAAGAATAAAATCACTTGATTAATTACTTATAGTTTACCCAGATACTTTACCAGTCAGCAGTGCACTCCATAAAAATGATCCTAATTGTTTTATTTTAAGTCAAATTTTCAAGAATCAACAACAAATTACAATCACTACAGCTACATGCTAACAAGTAAATTCATTTTCAAACTTTTATATATCGTCAAAGACTAATAACTTACAAAAAGATTGCATTTTTTGTTGTACATACATTATCTATTTCACAATCCAACTTTCCCGCCTCAGTCTCACAACAAAAATGCTTATGTAATAGACACTGTGTGAACTTACAATTTGCCTTCCTTTACAGACATTTACTATATTCCAGTTATTTTTGCTATAAAACATGATCTCTGTGACTATAGAGTCTTTTTAAACTAGCGGAATATGGTGTGAAGTCTATACTTTCATTAACTGTCTTTTTACTAAAAATGTCCATAGTGGCAAACATGGGTCATTGAGGATCCTGTTCCACAGATGCAATTATAACTATATTAAGCATTGAGAAACATATGAGAACAATTTAACAATGAAACAAACATTTTTGTCAAATGGCTTATTATATTTTGTATTATTATATTTTGGTCCTTAAAAAAAATAGAATTTTAATGGAATTTAAAATGTATTGTGTGTGAGAAGAAAATCAGTAGTAATAATAATATACAAATATAATATTTGTTTTTAGACTGTGGTGAGACCTGCTATGTTGCATGCTATGTACAAAAAGATAGGAGGCGGAGCTGGAGGTGGCAGAGTTGAAGATACTGAAATTTACACTGGGAGTAATGAGGATGAACAGGATTAGAAACAACTTAATTATATGTAGGAGACATTATGGAGACAAGGTGACAGAGGCACAATTGAGATGGTTTGGAGAGTGTGCAGAGGAGGGACATGGGATACATCGGTAGAGGAATGCTGAGGATGGAGCCACCAGGCAGGAGAAAAAAAGGAAGGTTGTTATGGATGTGGTGAGGGAAGACATGCAGGTGGTTGGTTTAAAAGAGACAGATGTTGAGGACATATAGAGGGATGTAGAGGAGGGGGTGGATAAGGCTCTGAGTTACTGATTGGAAGGTCAGGGGTTCAAGCCCCAGTATCACCAAGCCGCCACTCTTTTGCCCTTGAGCCAGACCCTTGTATCATGGCTGACCCTGTGCTCTGACCCAAGCGTCTTAACATTGCTGGGATGTGCAAGGAGTTTCACTGTGCTGTAATGTACATGTGACAAGTAAAAAAAACAACACCTTTTTACCTTTACAGAGTGATGTGGAAACAGATAATCCCCAATGGGAGAGGTCAAAAGAAGCAGAAGAAGATGAATAATAATATTTGTTTACTGGATTATATAAATTGGGGTGGTAGGGGTCCCTCTGGATGCTCCAGCACTGGATACAACACTGCCACACAGTCAAAGACAGATTATTAGCCAGGATTATTGGGCACGTACCATGGGGGGCCCTCAACATACACAGATTTGAAGGGAGTGTTTATGACATTACACACTATCACACATCACAAGAAAAATGGGTTTGGATTTATAATCAATGTGTGATGAGGTCCTAAAAAAAACAAATGGTACATCACATGTTAGATTGCATTGATTCAACCACTTCTACCACTGAATTAACTCACAGTTTAATGATTGCACTGAATCAATGAAAGCTAGTTGTACCAGTAATGTTGGCTTAGAGATTTAGACTTTGTATTTAAAAAAAAAAAAAGGTTCTATGTTTAAATCCCAACACCAGAAATCTGTTACAATTCCTTGTGTGTCTGGTGGTTTAAGTAAAATTGCATGTTTTAAGGCACCAACCAATTGTTTTTATTTGTTGTTTTCAAGATAAACACACGATTTATAAATAAAAAATTTATAAATGCAAGAAACAGAAGTGTGTGCAGTGTAATATTATAACCAAAGTTAAAGTTAAACCCAAAAAAATTTATAAGCATAATCATTTGAACACACTAATTGTGTCAGTACAAATAAAACATCATTGGGAAAAAACCCCAAAGCGCATTCATTTCCCTTAATAGGCCTGCTTACAAATGAACCACAAAACAAATAGGCCAAAGAAGTCATTCCTGAATAAGGTATTGTAAATCCAGCAGCCTAAGTTAAGACTGCTGTCTGCTTATTATCAAGGAAACTTAAATACTTATAAGGAATGTGTACTTTCATGATGCACGTGTTTGATTGTAGAGTAGCATTGGTCTGCATAGTAGAATGATCCCCTGCTTAAGAACCTGTCCATAGCTATATTAATACATCAATGCATAGATTTGACTGATACTGAAATATATATATATATATATATATATATATATATATATATATATATATATATATATATATATATATATATATATATGTCACCTATATAGTTTTAACATAATCCGAACATATATCCTCCATAATTAATCTACAACCCCAATTCCACAAAAGGACATAAAAACAATGCAATTTGCACAATATGCAAATCTCTTAAACTTATATTTTTTCCACACTGGAACACAGAAAAAATTTCAAATCTTTAGACTGAGGAAATTTTAAGAAAAAAATTTTTTTCATTTGATGGCTGCAACATGTCTCAAAAAAGTTTGGACAGGGCAACATACTATAAAGAAACAGCTAGATTAACATTTTGCAACTACATAAGTCAATTAGCAACAGGTCAGTAAGATTTGGGTATCAGGTATAAAAAGAATATTTTAAAGAGTCGTTCAGAAGTAAAATGGGCAGAGGTTCATCAATCAAGAAAGTGCAACTACAAATTTTCAATTTAAGAATAATGTTCCTCAACAAATATTTGCAGAGACTTTAAATATATATCTACAGTACATCAGGTAAATCAAAAGATTCTGAGGATCTGCTGAAATCTTTGTGCACAAGAGACTAGGGTGAAAATCAATACTGATATTCAGGCTCTCAGGTGGCACTGCATTAAAACAGGTGTGATTCTATAATAAGAATTCTATAAATGCATGGGCTCTAATATTTGCCTGTGAAGACAGAAGACCATGCCATTCATAGCTGCAGATGAAAGCTCTGTCATACAAAGAAAAAGCCAAAATGGTCCAGAAATGCAACCATCTTCTCTGGGCCCGATCTCATTTAAAATGGACTGAGCCAAAGTGGAAAACTGTTTTTCAGTCAGAGGAACCAAAATTTTTAATAATTTTTTGGAAACCAATGAAACCTGCATCTCTAAAAGTAGGTATTAGTGACTATGGAATGGGCAGCTTTTACATTTGGAAAGGCAACATCAATGTTGAAAGGTTTATAAAGGTTTTAAAGCAACATATGCTTCCATCCAGACAATGGAACTGGAAGGCCTTGCATATTTCAGCAAGACAATGCTAAACCACATACTGTATCTAATACAACAGCATAATAAAAGGGCTAAGATGCTGAACTTGCCTGTTTTATTACACAGCGTCTCACTTTTTAGAATTGGGGTTAGATAAAAATAAATTGCAATGCTTTTGAATGAGAGTATTGACAGCCCAGTATAGCTATTATTTTACTGAAATGTTAATAAATTGTCAGAGAACCTCCAGCCATGCCTCCCTCCAAGGCTCACACTCTCACTCAGCCTCTCCCTGCTACTAATCACCTACACCTGTCCTACGCCTACTAATCACCAACTCCTGTTCCACATTTACCTATCCCCTTTATAGGGTCCCAATTCTTCCCCCTCACTCACGTTCCAATCTACCAGTTATGAACATCGATCCCCCGGACTTCTGACCACTCTTGTTCCCTATGCTTCCATGCTCTTGGCTATGCTTCTATAGAAGCACTCAGTTAAGTGTACCATTCTGGCTTCCTACTCCAGCAAAGCAGGCGAGTGCAGCGGCTTTCTGCGACAAGTCAGTCTCTACGTCGAGATGCAACCTGCCAGATTCCTCACTGAATGCTCCAAGGTTGCTTTTCTCATCTCACTACTAACCAGGAAGGCTCTGTCATGGGCAAGCACAATGTGGAATGCCAGTCAGGACTTCATCAGTGCATACTCCCTTTTCACCAGGCACTTCGCTGAGGTGTTTGGGGTTGCAATGGCCAACCAACACTACAGCCTTCACCGCTCAGGGAGGGCCCCAGACTAGACTGCAGGGCTTCAGATTACCTTATTACCAGGCTATCCTGGTTTAAGCTAGGAGCCAGGGTTCCAGTTTGGCTGTCCCTGCAGCCTACCAAATCCATAGTCCCCAAGCCCCAATGAGTATCGCCCAGCCATTGTTCCTCACTGGGGGTGCCGCTCAGTTCTTGAGTTCCACTGGGGCTGTTGTTCCACCGGGGTTTTTAATTCTGGGGTGCTGCTCCCGTCCCGAGCACCTGACGAGGCCGTCGTCGTCCCCCCCGAGCCCCAACAAGGCCGTTGTTCCACTCCAGAGTCCCGCCGAGGGCTCCGCTCCAGACCTCCGGCGAGGGCACCGCTGTGCCTCAGATCTCCGCCGAGGGCATCGCTCCATCCCAGGCCTCAGCCAAATTTGTCGCTCCGCCACAGACCTCCACAGAAAGCGCCGCTCCTCCTCAGACCTCCGCCAGGGGCGTCGTTCCCCCTCAGAGTCCCACCGAGGGCGTCGCTCCGGCCCGGACCTCTGCAGAGGGCCTCGCTCTGGCCCAGAGGTTGCGAGGCCTTCCTCGGAGTGCCCTGGCCCACCTGCCAAAGGTGGGATTGGGGCGTCAGGAGCCACCCCTGCAGGAGGGGGTAATGTCAGAGAACCACCAGCCATGCCTCCCTTCAAGGCTCACACTCTCACTCAGCCTCTCCCTGCTACTAATCACCCACACCTGTCCTACTCCTACTAATCACCTACACCTGTTCCACATTTACCTATCCCCTGTATAAGGTCCCCATTCTCCCTCACTCACGGTCCTATCTACCAGTTACGACCATAGATCCCCCGGACTTCCTACCGCTCTTGTTCCCTGTGCTTCCATGCTCCTGACCACGCTTATATGGAAGCACTCAGTTAAGTGTACCATTTTGCTTCAGTCACCTCTGACACCTCTTCGTGACAGAAATAAATGTTATGGAATATAAATAGGAATATAAATAAATAAAAAAACCATACAGATAATTTTCCGATTATTGTGGTGTCATCAGGCCTCAAATTACAATCACAATAACAATATAATACATTTAAATATTAAAGTCAATAGAACATAAGATTTATGTAAAACAGGTAAAAACATTCTTAAAATATACTATACTTATACTTTTAAATAATTCTGAAATCACATAGTACAATTTTCTCTATCCTACTTTTCTCAGTTCAGCACACTGAAGTTCAAAAATATTTCTTAAAAACAGCAGGGAGATATTAATAAATCATGCACCAAAGTGATAGCAGAGTGACAAAGCTGCTTGATGTAAGCAAGAGCAGCTGCAGGGGGGGTTAATGCAGGAGTGTTTGTGTGTTTGTGCATACTGTGTGTGTGTGTTTGTGCATACTGTGTGTGTGTGTGTGTGTGTGTGTGTGTGTGTGTGTGTGTGTGTGTGTGCGTGCGTGCGTGCGTGCGTGCGTGTGTGTGTGTATGTGTGTCAGTGTGTGTCAATCAGATTGGGCGTTGCAACGACATCTTCACCAAATAGAGCTTAAAGGTCAGCTCCTGAGGAAGATGACTGAGGAAGTGCTCTTGCTCTCTCATGGTAGAAAAGACTATTCCTCAGGAGAGGGAAGACCTTTAATGTATGAAGTGATGCCTGAGTATCTGGCTATAGGGCAGATGTAATATACAACTCACTGAAAAATTTTTTTTGTTCTAACTCTGTAGTCCAGCACAGTGATTTTGGTATTAAAAAACTATTATTAGGATCATGTACATAATTTTTAAAAAGGAATTTATATTGCGTTATCCTATTTAACTGCACTTAAAGAATGTTTGAATATGACTGAGTTCAGCGTGGCTAATTTGTTTTATTGTTAAAAAAAATGGTTCTACAGATGGTAGGGGTGTAACATGCATTCATACCAAATCGTTTTGGTACAGGGCTTTTAGTTCTGTGCACATGTGTACCGAATGGAATTCTTTTTATGTGCAAAAAATAGTTCCCTTACGAATGATATTAAGTGGAGGACTGCAAGTTTGTTTAGTCTCCACCTCACACTTTGAGCACAGAGTCACTTCATGTCATCTGCAATGTTTTTACATCAGTCAAGCAAAATGGATTCTTTTGCGTTTTATGTACAGCTTCAAGAATCTCTCTTAAAAGGAAAAAATCCTGACAATTCCACATATGGAGGAATTCTGCATTTCTTAATACCTAGATTATTTTTTTCATTCAGGGAAATCGTGTTTGTACACACCTGCATTACCCAAATGGGGTCTACCAAATATAAACTATTCAATTTATAAATTTCTATTTATTTAGTTTTATTTAATCCATTTCTTTTGTGCCAATTTAATCGATTACTCAATTGGACCAATATGATTAAAAAGTATATTGCATTAATTAAATTTATATATTATTATGTTCATTTATATATTATTTATGTTTTGCATTTCTTTCGCCTAACTGTACCGAAATTGAACCATGGTTTTTAAATCATTCTTACAAAATGTAAGATTTTTTTATTTAAATTTTTTTTTTATTAATTTAATTCTTTAATTAATTTTAATGTACTTATGAACTTGTTAACTTACACACTTAAAAATGCTTAATAACATAAAGACTCTTTGCCAGTACAGTATATTACGGTTTGTGTAACAGAGGGATTAGAGACATTTTATATAAAACGAGTCCTGTTTATTTGTAATTATGCAGGTTGACTGTAAAAGGAAAATATATAACAGATTGTCTTTCACCCAATGTGCTTGTATTTCCTTTATATTGAAATATTGGACATTTAGGAGGTTAAAGAAACAGATACTGCTTCATTTAAAATTTATAGCCGTTCATAAAATGTCATAACTCTTAATGTTCAATAACCTAATGATCCAGGCTAATATTTCTACACAAACCTTAATTACATGTTAAAATGTGTTACAATTAAATATCATATTCAATCATTTATACTGTGAAAATATTATAGCCCTTTCTAGCCTTGACAGTTGAGATCGGAATATCTTGTTTTATATTTCATTAAGAATAAAAATAAATAAAAATAAAGCTCAGCATATTGGATAATAATCTGTTTAATGTCAAAAAAGGGGTAAAACTCAACATAACCTAAGAGAAATATCCCAGGTGTGAAAACCATATAGTGAAAAGAAGAGAAAGGTGATTGAATAATTCATCAACAGCCTAAAGGAAGACTGACCAAAACCAATGATGTGGTAATCAGGGGAACAATATTCTTCTCCTCATCAATTATTAGTAGTTTGTGGATAATGGATTGATGAAGTGACCCCTACTCCTGCACTTCAGGGCCTTTCAACTGATTGCCATGCTTCTTGGAAGAAAATTACATAGAAGAAACATATAGCTATAACTGATGACTGGATATTAACACACTTTACCGGAATGGCACTTTCTGGTGAGGTTCATAAAATAAAAGACAAGACTGATAGTGTACACTCTACAGGGCTCAGGTCTGTTCTATAAGATAAGCTTGAGAGTCCCATCTTCTATTTCCCAGCGGATTTTGTCTTGTTTGCCAATCTAGTCACATTCCAATCTTTAGCAGAGGTTACAAGTCACCGTCTGCATTGTATTAATGTTGTTTGTTCACTTATTGTTGTGTGTTATGATTCTATGTCTGTGGAAAAATACGTAAACCCTTGCCCCTGTTCAGTCACACCACATCAACATAATCACATTGGATTTATTGACAGCCTGTCACAAATGAGCATTTCCCAAGGCCATCTATTGTAGCATTCTATTACGAATCAAAATGTGAAAACGTCTAAATAAATCTAATCATATGTCTAATTGTATAAGAACATCTTTTGCATGGAGATAAAAATGGTTGGCTTTCCTCAGGCCTCTTAGGATTATACAGACCGGAGACTGAATGTTTGGACAGTGTCATGGAGCCTGATGTTCATTTACCTGAGGTTGAATAACCTTAATATTTGATTTTTTTTAAGTGCTAATAGAAGGAAATCTGTCATGGTCCGAGTTAGCTTCTTTTTTATTCCCCTCCCTTGATTTTGTGTTTGTGTGTGTGGGCATAGCGCTCCACTTCACAAGTCTTTTTTATAGAATTATCGAACACACCTGTTCCTCATCAGCTTGCCAATCAGCAGTGTATTTAAACAATGGTTCTTCATCCACCAGCTTGTTCCAGCTTCCACTGCCAACTCATCAGGCTAAAACATTTTGTCCAATGGTTTTGCAGTGTTATTTTTTTATCTTGTGTTTTTAATCATTCTTTTTTTTTTGTTTCTCCTTGTGCGCCAGGTCCATAGCCCACCCTGTCTGCCTGCTCACCACCTGCTATGCCCAGACCGGCTGAACTGTAAATGTGTCTCCCTTGATTTAAACATTAACACTTGGTTCTGTGTTCTGCTTCTAGGTTTTCTTAGTATTGTGATCATATCAGAAAGATCTAGCTATCATGGACCAAACAAAATTGGATCTTCAAACACTTTGATTGGACCAGACCACCTGCACAACTTTCTCCAGCTAAGGGTCACTCCTTTGCCAACACAATCTCCTGTAGCTTGCTACAAGCAACTGTAACACAGTGGCACAGATTTAATGTTTCTATCGGGAACTCCTTCCCCAATTGGCCCAGATATCTTATAGCTCTCAGCCCAGTCATCCTGCTCCAGCAGCCTCCAGCGCTCTGTCCTTCAGGTCTCTGTAGCTTGAAGCACATTGGCCTTGCCCCAAAGACTACACAGATGAAGACTCTTCTCCTTCATTGCACCCTTCTGTTCACCAAGCATCCTCCAACTTACTCTACTGATAAAGTCAAGATCATTAGCCCACATCACCAGACAGCTGAGTGGAGATGAATTGGCCTAGGCTTCTGCAGTCTGAGATGGACAGCTGGCTCTGTGGACCACCATATCCTTTTTACTGCCAAACTAATAAAGATTTTTGACCATTCTACACAACAGAGCTAGGCTGCCAAATGCATCCTTACACTGTGTGGCAGGGTGTTCAATAGAGTTCCAATTCCTTGTCGTAAATTTCAAGTGGAATGATGCAGAACTTTTTGTTTAGCTTCAATAATCCAGGGAAGAAGCTAGCCCCTTTAGAACAAACTTGACACCTTTTAATCACTCGCCTCATCATTAGATTGGATAACTACATGTGGGAGTGATTCAAGGAGAGGGGCCACAGGGCCTATGATCAACCTCTACCTTGGCCGATTTCTCACACATCATTGCCCTTGAGCTTAACTTAAAAAAACAAAAGGGGCTTGTTGATAGTAAAGCAGCTACTCGTGAGCCAAATGATGACCTAAATGTACTGACCTGATATACTTATCTTTACTGCATCCCTATCACATTCACTAACTTCTACAAGACCTGCTTGAAAAAAAAGCAGTATGCCAAACCAAAAAAATTTGTCCCATTCTCAGGTTCTTTCCTTGATCCTGTTAGAGATCATCTTAGTTAGAGCCAATACCAAGAAAATCCAAACCACCATTAAAGGGGCCATACTCAACACTGTGATAAACTCCCCTGGGATCCTGGGATTTGTTCATTTTTCACCCCCATACATCAGGAACTATAGCTGAGTAATGGTACATCACACCAAGCTCACATCCACCTAATTTGTTGGGACCCTAAAGCGGAGAGCATATTTAACAAACTCAAGAAAATGTTTACCTCTGCTCCTGTAACAGTTTAGTCCAACCTGTCATTGCAGTTCATGCAATTAGACACATAAAACACAGGTGTGGGTGCCACCCTTTTCTAGCATTCAATCCTGAATTGAATTCTGAAACCAGAAACTTTATCCATGTACAATGGGGCAAAAAAGTATTTAGTCAGCCACACGTAAGAAGCATTTCAAAGTCCTAGAGTGGCCTAGCCAGTCTCCAGATCTCAACCCAATAGAAAATCTTTGGAGGAAGTTGAAAATCTGTGTTGCCCAGCAACAGCCCCAAAACATCACTGCTCTAGAGGAGATCTGCATGGAGGAATGGGCCAAACTACCAGCAACAGTGTGTAAAAACTTTGTGGATACTTTCAGAAAACGTTTGATCTCTGTCATTGCCAACAAAGGGTATATAACAAAGTATTGAGATTAACTTTTGTTATTGACCAAATACCTATTTTCCACCATAATTTGCAAATAAATTCTTTAAAAATTAGACAATGTGATTTTCTGGATTTTTTTTTCTCATTTTGTCTCTCATAGTTGAAGTGTACCTATGATGAAAATTACAGGCCTCTCTCATCTTTTTAAGTGGGAGAACTTGCACAATTGGTGGCTGACTAAATACTTTTTTTGCCCCACTGTATCTGATTCTCTTGCCAAACAAACTCTCTCCAAATAGGGACTCTTGAGTTTCTAACTGTGAAGTTAGCCCTGGAGAAATGTAGGCATTGTCTCCAGGGGGGCAAGCACCTGTTCATTGTTTTTGGTAAGGCCATAAGAACCTGGCTTAAATTTATAAACACAGAGACTCCCATCAGGCATGCTGGGATTATGTATCTTCCTGGCTTAAACATTTTAAGCCAGATGCTCTCTCTTGCTAATAGACCCCTGAAGAAACCTTCTTGAGTTCCGAAACCAACATCCTTTCATCCTGTGTAGAGGGGCATTGGGGTCTCTCCTCAGGATTTCATCTCCAAACCAAGAGTCAGGTAAAACATGTAATCTGGAGGTTGCTGTATCAATATTAAAAACCCCTCTACCTGGAGCTCTCAGCTCCCTTGGATAGAATATACATACAACTCCCAGTCCAGCACCATGACTAGTGGGACACCCTTCAAATGTTCCATTCATGCAGTTCCACATTCTTTAAGGCCTGTTTAGCCTTTTTTCCACTAAGCAGTGCATAAAACAGGCTTTAATTACTAACACTAAACACTAGAGCTCCTAGTCATACCATATGTATCATATGGATACTCTTGCTATTTTTCTTATTGCATAGATGGCATCCTGATCTATTCCCAAACCAAAACAGAACAAATCCTCTATTTTGCTGCACTGTGGTGCCACCCCCTTACATTTATTTTCAAAGGAAAGTCTAAGATTATCAAATTAAACCATTAAAACTCGTCCTCGTGGTGTTTTATTTAGCCACTGGGTAAACTGAGGCTTTGCGAAAGACCCAATATCAACATCGGTGATGGACCAAGATGGCGGCGCATGTACAACGTGAGGCCCAGCGTCTCTCCAGTTGTATCAGTCTTGCCCCAGTTACTATGCCCATTCTAAAGAGTTGTGTTCTAATGGTTAATGTGAGTATTTCGTAACATCTGGCCCTGACTTTTCTACTCCAGACCACCAGAAGTCAACCTTCTCTTTAAACAAAACTTTCCTGTGAAAATTCTATTTGACCAGGCCTTGTCTTTTCAGCTTTGCCTTTTATTTTAATCTGATGCTGCTTGACCCTGCCTGGTACTGCCTGTGCTTTATTTTGTGCTTTGGATCTTGACAATGTTTTGGAACTGCTCTGGTTATGGTGATTCTTCTGGTTTTGACTCCTCCTGTTTTCTGTCTGACTTTGGTCCTTTCCCTAAAACACCTTATGCATGCTCTCTAAATGTGGAGTAATCTCTGATCTAATTTGTAATAATCTCATACAAAATATTACATACATTTTCAAATTTTAAGATATTTTTACTTGCTTTTCCCTAGGGGTCAATGATGTTTTTGTATGCAGTCACCTACAAGCCAATTATGTATTGTCCCTGTCTATGATGTTGTCACTGCCTTTTCATCCACTGACTTTCAAGTGAACACTCATTGGGTGACATGGATTTGTGCTTGGTTGAGTCAGTGGAAACATCTGTTTTTTTTACTTTAGACACACAGTTAGATTTTTCAGGTGATGTCGTGAATAAAATGTTTTCTTTAAGATAAAACTCTCACATCAGCTATGAAAAAATATAGCTTCCGTTCCCTACATTTCATGTTTATCACTGTGTATATATCAGATACTGTATAATTATAAAATATTGCATTAGCTGGAGTGCAGTTACATCAAATAGATCCGAGGGAAGCCACATTCACTTTATTGCAGGCTGGTGTGAGAACTCACACTGATTAGTACATTCCTATTAAAAACGCTGACAGTAAAGTTGCCTGAAATTCTTCTTACTTTTTAAGACAAAAGATATACTCATGAAAAGTATTGTTTTTCGTGTATGCCATTAGTGGACCACAAATAACTATTGTGTAATGAATATATTTACAAAAAACAAGAATCATGGTATGTTATACACAAATATGAAATGGGAAGCTTTATATTGACTGTATGTCAGCATTAAGAACAAACCACAAAGATAATACCTTCACCACATCATTATTTGTATTATCCTAGTATCCTACAGTGAAACACAGAAATCACCTTTGTTTTGACTCTTTTATTTGGGATTTGTTCATATAACACCAATCCAAGTGGATTTGCTCACTAATCTACTCACAGGCATAAAGACTCCACCGTATGTGAGTGTTCATGCATAACAGTTTGGTGGATTTCACTCCACTGTTAGCCCCTATTGTTCAAAGTTACCCCAAGCACTACACTTTTAGCCCATGTGAGTGTCCTCGTGCAGTTCACTATTGGTCCACACTATAATCAATCATACAGAGGTGTTACAGGGCACAGCAGCGCACCCGATAAATGAACTGTTTCTAAAAAATGTTCTTACAACACACAATTAATGACTTTCCAAAGAAGAGATGCTTTGGTGATTCTAACGTATGGATCCTTTTGATAGTGTTGTATTGAGATCCATTCTCATGAAATATCAGACCTACCTGGAAGTTTTAAACAAGAGAGTTTAATATTTACTTAACGTGGATAGGAATCTCCTCATCCGCTGAGCCTTAGTTCATCGTGCACACAAGTCAACAATCTGTCACTCAGTCATATAGCTTAGGATCACTGCGTCATCTGTACCTTCTGAGAGAATGTATTCAAAAGCAGAAGAAGAAACATCCACAAGGGGGAAAATGCTTTCAGTCAATAATTTCTTGTTCCTTTTTCTTGCACCCTAATCACATTACACTTCACTATTATGTAACAATAAGTATACCTAGTAATGCATCTCTCTCTCGCTCTCTCTCTCTCTCTCTCTCTCTCTCTCTCTCTCTGTCTGTCTGTCTGTCTGTCTGTCTGTCAAGTCAAATATGCTTTTGATACCAGTGATCCTGTCCCTTTCTTCTTTTTGGCTCTGCTGGATTCATCATCCTGATGCCCTATTGGTTTATTCTGATTTCACAACAGCGCTGTGACGACTAGTATTTTTAAAGTTAAAATAAATAAAGCAATCGCAGCTATGCTAGAGCATTTTTTTTGTTATTTCTTAAAAAATTTTGTATTGTTAACATTATCACAATAGTCTACTTCATACTTAAATAAATTGTGCAGTTGTATTTACTGAATAAATACAATTTAAACATACAAATAAAACTGAATAGGTTAACTATTCTTTTTAATTAGTAGTTTGTCCCTTTTACTTCCACTGTTGATTTTTATTTAGTTTTTTTTTTAATGCAATAGACAATATGATTTAGATTACTACATCTACAGATTATATTGTTTTAGTTGAAGAGGACATTTATGTCTATGTCTAGCTAGAAAATAACATTTTACTCCACATTTTACTGTATAGAGTGTGCAAAATTGCCATACAGTGGGTCAGTGTTTTACTGTAAATAAATTACTAAACATAATACTGTCCTGGGTGATTTAGTCTGTGTGTCTATGTGAGTAGTTTATAATTAAATTATAATCTTAAACTTACTAAGGTCAGCATTTTAAAGACATGAGAAAAACCTTATCAAAACAAATGATTATTTGTGTAGCCTAGCCAATGACATTGCGTGTTTTAAACTATAAGGGATACATTTATATTGACTGACTTTACATTTAATTTACATTGAATTACATTTATATTTATAATCTATTTAATTCTGTAAAGCTGCTTTGCAAAGTGTATTGTTAAAAGTGTATTGTTAAAAAAACATTGTACATTAAATTGGATTAAATTGAATCGAATCGAATCGAATTGAAAAAATATATAAAGAGGAAGGAATGTAGTTTGTTTGAATAATAGGGCTTATTCAAAAGATTAATGTTTATTCTATTGTAGTCTAATTAATATACATATTGATGGATGTATTTATTATTTATTTTATACTTGTTATATAATTGGTATCGACACAAACCTGAAAGAATTTGGTTCTAAATCAAAAAAGAACATAAGCTCTACCGCCGGCTCTATTCCAAACAACTCAAGGTGACTTAAACTACAGATGAAAACTACATTTCCCACGATGCTCTTGAGATTTGGTCATGTGACAATTGTGTTCTTGTGACCAGTGTTGAGTGTTTTCCAGTCTCATTGCTGTAAATGAGGCGTTCACGAGCCGGGAACTGCTCTAAATCCGTGTGTTTGTATAGAATCTCTGCAGTGACTGAGCTCCACTGACTTCTTTATTACATTCAGTGAACTGCCACCTTCATTGGGTGTCCTTTTGGATTCATTGACGGCTAGCGGTTAGCAGGGAGCTATGTCGGAAGTGGAGGAGCAGGTAACGCGTGTCCATCTAAAAAGCTTCAGTTTATCATTTATTAAAATATTTGATCAGTTTGACTGGATGTAAATGTACAGTTACTTTCAGCAAAATGCATCTTAAATGACATAAATGATCTTAAATGACTGAAGGGGGAGGGCTGTAATTGCTAGCTGTTTATACTCGCTAACTCATAAATATGTAGCAGATAAATAGTTGATAGAGTGCAAATGAATGATTCAATTTATTTTTAGGTTTTAATAATTTATTGGATGAAATCAACTAATTATGTTTTCTCAGCGTGTTCTTGTAACCTCCCCCTAAAATGGACTGTACCATTTTAGCTTTAATAATTGTACTGCTGGACTTTTTATTGTATATTTATTCAGAAGAGTTATGTATATTATATATTTAAGTCTGCAAAACATTTTATGTTGATCTAAGACTTATACAATTCTCATTCAGTCCATCTGTCTGTCAGGCTTTCTAAAATGAAATAAAAATAAAAACAGGTTGACATAACATACAGTATACAGTACAGGTCACCAAAAAACATTAATACTAAATACACCCAAACTATTAAAGAAAACATGTAGAGTTATGTATAAACCAAAAAGTGTTTAGAAAAAACGCAGAATGTTTTGCCATTTAGATTCAAGAATTAATTTGTGACATTTCTTGCCTTCTAAATGTGCTTTAGACTATCAGTTGACAGAGTAAAGTTTGAGTACATTCAATACCCCTTTTAGTGTTACAACAGCTACTGTACAAATCCATATTATGGTTAGAAACAGTCAGTGAAGAAAAGAGAAAAGACAGTCTATCGTTATAAAAATTAATAAATAAATAATTAAAAGTCAGTTTAAGAAATCTCAAGAAATTTAAATGTACTCCCAAGTGCAGTCTCCAAAACCATCAAACAGGCTCTCATGTTGACCATTTTGGGAAAAGAAGACCAAGAGCTACCTCTGCTGCAGAAGAAATGTTTATTAGAAATACCAGCCTCAGCCACCGATTTACATTAATACTTCTCGGAGTTCAGGTGGAAGACATATTTCAACATACACTGTTCAGAAGAGACAGAAGGAGGCTACTTTGAAGAATTGAAAATATAAAACATATTCTGGGTTATGTAACATGGTTTTGTTCACTACATAAGTCCATATTTGTTCAGGTCACAATTTTAATGTCCAGTATAAATATACAATTTTGATTACAATTAAAATAAAGCATACGATTGAATATGAAGGCATGTACACACATTATGACTGGTATTGTACATATACTAGCAAAAGATTAATTTTATTTTACAGGGAACGAAACCCAGTGAGGAGTCCACAGATGAGTCAGAGGTAAGAGCATTTTGTAGTTGCTTTTCTTTTAGAGATTATATTTGCCACAAATCAAATAGCAGTGTTTATAATCTGTCCTGGACAGGCTAAAGTGTGTTTTGTCACAGACACATGGAGCGATTAGGAACTGTTTTGTTTTTTTTAATGACTGCTAGTGTTACAGATATGGGCATTATTTTATTTTGACGATGATGATGACAGAGCAGAAGAATGCAAAAACATTTGAATGGTTGTTGGTGCAGTGGGTAGCAAAACTTTATCAGTCCAGGGTTTCTTGTTTGATTACTACCTCTGTTTTTCTTTGTGTTTGCTTGTGCTTCCTCTTGGTTCTCCAGTTTCCTTCCATCTCCCAAATGTATCCCGGTTGGTCAGAGATTCCCATAAAGATGCTTGTGCGACCTCAATTGGACATAATACATTTTCTGTGATCCCTATCAATGTTCACTCTACTTTTTTTTTTTATTCCAGATTTACAATATAGGACCACATCTGATTGTCATCCAGTATATATTCTGTCACAGCTGACATACTAGTAGTTGTTACAGGAAATAGAAAACAGGGCATGCTGGTACCATTTCAGCCCAGTATGAAGCTTTACACTTGCTGCATTATTTTTCACACACACTCAGAAGCAGAAGTAATGCAAGCTGCAGTACTATTCACACAATCGCTGTGTACCTAATGTACATTCAGATTATGCAAAACAACCCACACAAGCTTTAGAGCCAAAACATCTTTGTTTATCGGGTTTCCTAGTGTGTAAAATGTTTACCAAATGTCATGAACTGCATCACAAATTTCTGTAGAAAACCTAGAAGACTGGTACACAAAACACACTATAAAACCTACTGTGAGAGGATGAACATTTAGTGTCAGATCTCAGTAGCAGTGTATGTGTATGTGAATTGTGGCACAACCTTTTTCTAATGGGGAAATATATGTATTAATCATGGCATTATTTACTGTTATGACAGTATCAGGGCAATGAAAAAGACTAAATAAGCACTTAAACATGTTTTGTTAGGTCAGTGGGTGTTTATCGTTATTGCTTTCTACCCGGTGTATACACTAAAATGAAATATATTTTCTTTATGATCATGGTGCAACACATAACAGCACACAAGACTACATAAAGTGTGAAACACGTGCAGAACAATACACAGGCCAAAAGAATAATGTTGTGATTGAAAAGCTGTTGCACAATGGACAAGCAGCACTGAGTATGGACAGGAAAGAGTTTTGTAAAGTGTGACTTTATGGGGTTAGATGTTGGTCGAGGTTTGTGTTAGGTGGCAGCAGGCTGTGAATTAATCCGACTTTGTCTGGAAAGAAATGGAGTGTGCTGGTGTTGGCATGGATACTCTGGTATGTTCTGCCAGATGGTAAGATGGTGAAGAGTCTGTGGGAGGGTTGAGAGGGGTTAAAGGGGTCACCTGTGATGCTGGTGGCTTTGCAGATTAAGTGTTATTGTAAGATGTGAGGATGGTTAGTAGGAAAAACCCTGTTGATCTGAGGACAGGAAAGGGGGAGTCTGACTCTCTTCAGACTTGATGATTTGAGTTGAACTGCACTTTGCAGCACAGTCAGGAGTCACCAGTGTAAACAGCAGTGGACCTAACCCTGAACCCTGTGTGACACCGGTGTTCGGTGTAGTGGTGCAGGATGTGGTAGTGCCATTCCTGAAGATTGGTTGCAGAGAAGGGGGATCAAACCCAGCATGCTCAGCTTACTTATGAGTTGTCAGATGATTGTGTTGAATGCTGAACTAAAGTCTATGAACAGCAGCTTTCTATGTGTAAGGATTTTACCAGCCTTGTACATTCAATATTATCTGAATTGGACTTTCGGTACCATTTGATAAAACTAGTACATATTATGTGTGTACAATATTTCTAATATAAACTTAAATATTTGAAGAAATCCATAGAAGAGGTTCTGCCATGTCCCCAATTCATGGGACTCCTTTGCCTTATGTTTAAACAGACTTGGATAAGCGTGGTCCCATTTAATGTATATTCCCTCATAATGTCTGTGTTCCTTCGATTTTGGTTTCAGCATAGCAGCTACTGAAAATGGGTAAAGCATTTCATGTATTGAAATATACTTAATTTTATCTAGTCTTCAATTTTCACAACTGATTTGAAAACTTTCTTGCTATCATAAAATAATGCTTTTTTTATTTATATTAAGCTACACTTCAAAATGTACATATATCATTATCATATTACATTTGTGAGTTCAAAATGAGTGTAAAATGGAAAAAAGTCACAAGGTGTGAAATGTCTCGTTATCTGAAGGTCATCTTAAACCTGATGTGTATGTTAGAAAGATCCTGGACCAATCCTGTGTATTGGTACTGGAGCAGAAAAGGAAATTCTGGGTCAGTATTGGATCAGATTGACTTATTTTCCGATCTGATCCACTGATATATTTTCTTCTTTGAATGCTTGTGGTGGGTTTAAAGTTTTTGAAAAGTTTCAAGGGAATCTTCAAACACTTCCAGCATTTTCTAATGTATTAGTTGTTTTTCCGCTTCTGAAAAAGTCTTTTTGAGAATTTTGTCGTGCAGCAAAACATTTGCATTCGTCTTCCATGAGCTTAACAACTTCTGTAACTCATTATGTAACAGATTTATTTAATTAGCATTTTCCATGTGATGTGATCATATTTGTGATATTTTCTCTATTATACCCAAGGTAAACAAGTTCATCATTATTATAGACACAATAACATTTTGAAATGAGTGCAATAGTTTTTACCTCATTCCTGGTACAGTGTAAAATACTGTCTGAGCCGTAATGAGACACAAGGCACCTTTTAACTAATTGTATCTTATACAACCATACTGTGCTGTAAATGGCAAGAATAAGGTGTATTAGTATTACAGCTCATAACTAAAATAACTTCTTTCTTATTTATAACACAAGATTAAGTGAAATTCATGCTTTTAGCATTTTGTATGAAATGACTCATACCATTACAGCATGTGTTTTGATTTTGCCAGTGATCAGTTTGACTTCATAGGGTTACTTTCATTTCTTTTTGAGAGTGTCAGGTGTTAAAAATTATTATATACTCTGGAGTACACGTAAACAACTTCGTTAGTTATAAAGAACAAACATGTGGTGCCATCCAGATGAGGATGGGTTACCTTTTGTGTCTGGTTCCTTTCAAGGTTTCTTCCTCATACCATCTCAGGGAGATTTTCCTTGCTCTGGCTTACTCATTAGGGATAAACGTGTAGGCCCTAAACTAACATCTGGACTACCGTAATTTCCGGACTATTAAGCACACCCAAATATAAGCCGCACCCACTGATTTTCACAAAGATTTTTATTTTGAACATAAATAATTCGCACCTGTCTACACTGAAACTAATTAACTTTACACAGGCTTTAACGAAAGACAGTGTCTGTTACACGGCGTGTATCTAAACAGTAGCCTACAAAGAAAGTCATTGTTCACTGTCTTTCTCCTTCCTTTCACAACAACTTCTTTTGGCATCGTCGTGCGTTTAAAAATCACCATCTGTGAAACTTTTCTCCCGATGCCGTGCAGCTCAGAACACTGGTGAAGTGTGTTTTTTCATGCCCGGTTGTTTTCAGCGTGACGAATGATTCGCATTTCCTGTTGACAGTCCGAGTGAGCGGCAGGTCAAACATCAGAGGAACCTAATCCAGATTTATGATGTGGTGCGGCCTGATTCAGTGGGAGCGCATCTGATTTTATATAAAGAGTTTCATTGGTTCACCTGAACCCGTTCTGCAATTTCATTGGTCTAATTTTAAGGGGCTCCGTTTTTTTGTCTTGAAGCTTGTGAAACCAGGAAAAACCTGGAAAAATCCATAAATTAGCCGTTTAGTTGTTTAAGCCGTGGGGTTCAAACCGTGGGGAAAAAAGTAGCGGCTTATAGTCTGGAAAATACGGTATCTTCATCTGTTTCGGGACAATATTGTGTTAAAAGAGCTATACAAATAAAACTGAATTGAATTTGTTCCACTCCTAACCTGCTGTTTTATATTGATCATTGTATTGTACAGTCACAAATTTGTAATTTGCTGCTCTGAAATTTTTTGCCAGTAAAGAATAAGACAGATGAGGTGCACAGATTCAAATGTAGCTATTATATCGTTGAAAATACTTTTGTTCAACACTAAGGCAGCTAGAATAGCTTGAAAAAGAGGATGAAATAATTTTAGTTGTAAAGACAATAAAAATATGCTGTAAAGCAGCTCCTGTCTATGAATGTATTATAAATTATAAGGACAAAAGTTTGTGGACACCTGACCTGATTCATATGGGCTTTATGGACTACATATACAGTAGTTTGTGCTTTCTGTTGTAATAGCCTCCACTCTTCTGGGAAGATGTTCCACTAGATTTTGGAGTGTGGTTGTGGAGATTTGTAATCATTCAGCCACAAGGGTGTTAGTAAAGTCAGATGCTGATGCAGGGTGAGAAGTTCTGGGGTTGCAGTCAGTGTTTCGACTCAAAGGTTTTCATTTGGGTTGAGGTCAAAGTTCTATAGCAGGCCACTCAAGATCTTCCACTCCAACCCTTGTTATAATTATCTCCATGGAGCTGGTTTTGTACACATAGGCATTGTCATGCTGGAACGGGTTTGGGTCTCCAAGGGAAAATGTATTGCTATCGTATTTAAAAACGCAATATACAGTTGTGTGCCTCTTCTGAGGTAACAGTTTAGGGAAGAACCACATAAGGCTGGAGAAGTCAGGTGTCCTAATACTTTTGTCAATACAGTATGTATATATAAGAAGTGGCATAAATATAAGGTAGTCTATAAATAAAAATATTCTTGTGCTATTTTTCTTTTACTTATGGTACAGTTATGTAATTCTTGACCCATGTCTTACTCGGTTTATAGATATTTATATGTATTTATTAAGTAGACACTTTTATCGCATAACCATCATAGCCTATTGGTCAGTAGGACAGAACCGTAACTCCTGAGTAATGTGAATTTGGTTTCGACTGTAGGAGGCAGATGAATATGATTCTGAAAAGGTTTCTCTGTCACCAGAGTATCCACATGCCTGCAAGCGGATAAATAAAATACCGTGTGTCAGGCTGAGATGGGATGGAGGCTGTAAGTGATAGAGAGAATGAAATGTCAAGCAGTCACTGAATACCTCCACTGCAGCTCCTTACAATGTAGAATGAATAAATAAATAAATAATAAAAACTATCTGTGGGTTCACAGTAAAACCTCAGTGTGTGGAGTGATTTATTATAATTTTTCACAGTCTTGCTTCAGATTCAGGTTTTTTTTTTTTTGCTTGCTTGCTTTATTTCACCTGTTTCCCTCTCGCTCTTCCTGTACACTTTTCTTGTAAGTATCCACACTATGACTAAATTTTAACCTACTGTATGTAGAAGTCTTAAAGGCATTTGCAATTCAGTGTTACGCTATTTAGTGAATAAAACCCAAAGTGACATGCTGTTAAAACAGTCAACAACAGTTTGCTTTTACAAATGAATTTATTCAGCATTAAAAAAATTTAAATTTCTCTTCCAGAACTGTTAAAGATGATTTTTATTTGGTTGTGGGTTTTATTTTCTGTGTGGCAAAATACCTTTTCTTGTCTTTTTGAGTTTCAGTTCTTGAATCAGTTTCAACCTTGGAAGCAGTTATACATTTATTAGTTTCGATCACATGGAGGACTATTTTAACTATGCCTTTATTATGCGAAGACTATAAATTATCATTAAATCAACTTCTATTATATATCTATAATGCAAATATGTTATGCAAAAAGCTTGTTTTGAAACAGCTATTCATTAGAACGTGTAACATGTTTTTGATAATCAATAAGTGCAACATCAGAGCGAATTTTTTTTTCCTTCTTTTTTTTTGACTTGTACAATAATAATCATCAGTTTCACTTCTAACCTGCAGTCTCTGTCTCTTTGTATTTATTGGCATGCCCTACAATCACAAAGCCGCAATCTGCTGCTCAGAAATTTCTTGCCAGCAAAGAATTATATCCCATACGGAAAGCTGGGAGGGGGAAAAAAACGCTGCATTCTCGAGACGTGATGTCACACAGGGAATCGAAGGAGGATGCAGGCTTAGACTGACATTAATCTGAGTGTCAGTTTGATGCTCTGCGTCGACAATCTGGAGAATCCGAGGAGCGAGAGAGATACGAGGAAGATAGAATGAGGAGCGAGAGAGAGAGAGAGATAGATAGAATTGTGTGTGAAAGGCAGAAGAGTGTGTGCTTGGTCACACCACTCCAAGAACAGGGCAATTAAAGACAGACTCCCCTTCATCCCCCTCTCCCCAGGGCACCAATTAGGAGCGGCACGGAACACCAGCACAACACTCATCCGCCACAGCGGCAAACACTAACAAGAAGCAGAAATTATGGGATATGAAACGGCAGAGCTATCACTCTAACAACCCCCTCCCCCCTCCTCACCCCAACCACACACACACAAACACACACAACCAATGTAGAAAGTTTTTGTGCCTTTTTCCTCCCCTCATCTTTTTTCCTCGCTCCACAACTATAATGGCTTTGTAGACCATGACAAATGTCCAGGTATTCGAAATTTCACATCTGGAGAAGACAGGAAATGGACATGGGAGCTCAGGAGATGAGGGGAGAAAACACCTTTTAGAAGTAAAAGGAGCTGCTCTGTACTTACAAATCACACTTTTCCACAAACATCCATGAGTGGAACAATGTGGGGAAAACGTAGGATTTGACACAACTGTAAAAGCCCAAATTACAGTTCTCGTATATCATCTATACAATGTTAAAATGACAACACTAAAGTGGAAGTTGAAGTATTGAATCATTTGGTCGAATGGAAAAAAGATAAAGGCTAATTTTGTTGTATTTGGTTGTACACCAAATACTGGCAGCAGCAAGTACAAGTTCACACAATGGTAAATCAAAAGCTTTGCCTTAGCGCCTGTGAAGTTTAAAAAAAAAAAACACTTAAAGCATGAGTAAGTTTGACTCATTTTTGAGTTTTGAAATAACAAGTTTAAGCAAACAAAATGCTCAGGTCCAAATAACAAGGTTTCAAACGAGATGTATTCAGGTAGCATCTGATAAACTGTACAGCCAAAGAATATTTGCAGAGAAAGTAAGATGCTTAGATATTTGTGAGTAAATCAGGAAATAAAACTTGTGTATAATATTTGTTTTATGTAGTAAAATGTTTTTTTTTTTTCCTCAAAAAGGTACACATTATGACCTAATTTGACAAAATGATTGAATAGGAACATGCGTGCACTGTAAGGCTTAATGTTTGTAAACTAACCATCACACCCATATACAGTATTAAGAGTATATAATTGTGCAGAATTGTGTTTTCTGTACTGTAGCATTAAGATTTCCCTTTACTTGAACTTCCCAAACAAACACCATACATATTCCAGCATGACATTGCCCCTGTGCATAAAGCAAGCTAAAGTCATGGTGTATTAAGGTTGTATTGAAGAACTTGTATTAAAGTGTTGCCCTCAGCCCCACTAAACACCTTTAGGTGGAACTGGAATGCTGACTGCAACCCACATCCTCTTTACCTGACCTTTACAATTAAATTTACAGCCTTATCCAGAGTGACTCGCAGTGTATCTCATCTATACAACTGAGCAGTTCAGCAGACGCCTTTATCCAGAGCGACAATTTATATCATTTATGCAAACAGAATTCAAGTGGCAGCTTGGTGGCACCATTATTTGAGCTCACAACTAGAGGTTGACCGATGGTGGATTTTACAGATACTGATAGCTAAGTTGGATAGTACTTTCCAGTAACCAATCAATCAACTGTTTGTTTTTTTTTGTTTGTTTTTTTAAATGGATACTAAAAAAAACCCCACCACCACCACTCTATGTAAAAATAGTCCTGAGCTTTATTACAAAAACAATAAAAAACAGTGCTGAATCTTAAAAATAAATGAAAAAAAATATGAATATATTATTGTGGAAATTTACTTTGAGGAAAAATTTACTTTTGAACTTGTGTCTCAAAAACAACATGGAGTGTCAGTGATTCGCATCTATATTCACATGTGCTGTATAATAAAAGCAGACCTTTTCAGCCACTCCAGCATAAGACACAACCCGGAAAAACTATGTGTGGATTTTTTACAGACAGTTCCAGCAATCAACTATCGTGCAGATTCATCGGTTTTGCAGATTCATCGGCACCGATAGTTAATTGCTCCTCTATTTAAACCTTTTAGACAGCCAAAGTCTAGTGAACTGCCTTGTAGGTTATTATAACCAAATGGAATGTCGAGGGGCCCACAAACGTTTAGTCATGCTGTTTAAATATAAATGTACTGTATATTTCTAGAAGCTCAATCTAAATGCTGTTAGCTTTAATATTCAAATGTGCAGCAAATATCTTATATTCAATAATTTTGATTTTTTTTTTTTTTTTTGATTTACTGAAATCAAAGCCATAGTTTAAATAAATACTGTATACCAGTCTCAGACTTAGTAAATATAAAAAAGTAAGAAAAATGTCAATCTAAAGGGTTTGTACATCAAAAAACTTTTTTGCAGATGTAATATCTGCCCTTTGCTCTGGGTAGCACACATGAGAGCCCTTCAGTGAACTGCCTTTAAGAGGTAGTAAATAGAGTGTGTGGGTAAATGAATCTGTCGCATTGATGCTCTTATTATATGCACTTCAAGGTAGAAACGGGCATTGAGTCATACATTTAAAGCTTGTGCTATTTTGCTTATGTGAAAAACATAAACGTTTATAGGTGGTGCTAGTCTTAGTGTTATAGAGTAAAAAAAACATTCTTTCGGCTTCCCCCATTAGGGGTCGCTACAGCGGACCATCCGCATGTTTGATTTGGCACTTGTTTTTACGCTGGATGCCCTTCCTAACGCAACCCTCCCCATTTATCCCGGCTTGGGACCGGCACTAAGGCTTGTGTAACCCTAATGGCTGGGGTATATAATGTGTAAAATACACTATATGGACCAAAATTATTGGGACACCTGACTTATAAAGTGCTTTTCCAAACTGTGAGCACAAACTTGGAGTCGCACAATTGTATAAGATGTCTTTGGATGAAGAGGCATTACATTATTTCTTCTCTTTAACTAGGAGACCCAAACATATGCCCCTGTGCACAAAGTGAAGTCCATGCAACATATGATTTACATGGGATGGCGTGAAAGATCTTAAGTGGCTTGCGATAGAGATGTGACTTCAACCTTACTGAACACCTATGGGATGAATTGTAATGCTTAATGCACCCCAGGCCTCCTCACCCTTCATCAGTACCTGACTTTACTAACTAGCAAATGGAGACTAAATGTACAGTAGAATGTGATGTTCTGCCTATATGAATCTTGTGCTTGTGTCCACAAACTTTTTTCCTATATAGTGTATTAAAGACATTAAAAATGCATCACTGTGAGCAGCTTTTGGAGCCTTCACTCTGTTTTAGATCAGTTTTTTTATTTCTTCTTAGATTGCAGGGCCAATCTTTTCTCACTGAGATGTTATACAGCCAAATGTCGTCATATTCTCATCTTTTCTCATTATTTTAAATACGCCCAGGACACCAACCAATCACCACCAAGACACTTCTTACTTTTGGTCCTTTTAAAAATTTGAAGCCTTGTTTTAGATTTGAATTTCTTGGTGCATTCACTTTGTACATCCAGTTCTTGTCATTATTTTTCATTTGTAAACGCTTTGTATAATTTACTGTTCCCCAACATAATGCCTACATCTCTTCAAAATTCTGGTGTGACTTTCTAGCAAAATTTGTTTCGTTTCACATACTTTAAATGGTTAATAGTTAAACTACTTTTTTCAGAGATAGAATGAACAGTTTGATGAACAGTCAAGTTGAAGATCTGAACTCGGTATAATGCTGAAAGTTTTATTGTTCATTGTCTGAGATCTTGAGGACATTTGCTAAGATGTGGGTGAGGGCATTCTGACAGTGCGAGTCCCTGTGAAGGGATAAGGTTCTTATTGAGGATGAAGAAATAGCAGCCTCAGGACAGCTTTGGTTCAGGTGCTCAGAATCTGCCAGCAAACCATGTTTGATTCAGTTTCACACAAACTTGCTGTAGAAGTTTCACAAAGTGAAACAAATGAGGAGTCTTAGTGATAGTGTTAGATTTTTAGCTGTTTGGATCATATCCTCATTTGTGTGTGTGTGTGTGTGGTGTGTGTGTGTGTGTGTGTGTGTGTGTGTGTGTTTCCCCTCAGGAAGAAGACAGCGAGGAGGAACCTAAAGTAAAATACGAACGATTAACCAATGGCGTGACGGATATTCTTCAAAAGGACGCAGCCAGTTGCTTGACCGTGCATGACAAGGTACTACTTTGCTTCAGTAATAAGGTGGGGGGAAGGTGGTAGCTTAGTGGTTAAGGCATTGGACTGAGACATTGGACTTTTGATCTAAAGGTGATGAGTTCAAATCCCAGCCACACCAAGTAGCCCTTCTTGGGTCCCTGAGCAAGGCCCTTAATCCCATAGCTGCTCGGTTGTATGAATAGGATAAATGTAAGTCGCTGTAATAAATTAAATAAATAATTTGAACACAATTTCAGTTTTAAATTTGTGCTTCTCAAAACTACTCTCCATTATTACTGTTTCACATTTGACTCTACATTTTATATTCCTCTTGTTGAAAGCATTCCTTCTTTCTTAGGAACAAATTAATACTATATTAATATACACTGACCAGGCATAACATAATGACCAGTGTTGTGCTAGTTAATAAAAAATAGTAACTAGTTACAGTTACTCGTTACTTCATTCAAAAAGTAACTCAGTTACTTTGTTGATTACTTACACCAAAAAGTAATGCGTTACTGTTTTATTTACAGTTATTAACTTTTATTAACTTTTTTATTACCTTTTTTATTTATTTTTTTACTTTTTTAAAGAACCTTCTTTAATGTTCCCATTAATGCCCTTTTATGTGTTATGGTCTATACAAACACAAAACTGACTTAAACACAAAGTAATTTTCAAACACTATTTTATTTAAGTCAGACCTGCACAAACTGAATATATCACAAGGATTTCTGAAATAAATAACAAAACAAGCTGAATAATATATTCACAATCAAAAACTAAAGTGGTTTCTGCATCATAAAAGCTGTTGTTTTGAGCTCTTAAAAATGTTCCTTTTACAGCTTAAATATGAAAACTATCAACAATGTACAACAGAACACCGGGTTAGCTTCTAGCTTCTAGCTTTGTCGAGGCATGTAGTTCTTGGAGGAGCTTTAACAGATTGGAGGTGCTGCTATCGCAGTAGATACGAGCTTCGAACCAGAAAGACACAGCTTACATTTGACTAAAAGGTCTTTATGCTCAACTAAAGTGAAATAATGAGCATATTTCCACTTTGAGAAACTCATCTTGCTCTCGCCTTGACTCGCCATTACTGCTGCACAGACCTGAATAAACGGAGACACGCCCACAGTGCGTCTTCTTTGTGTTTACAGTGGTTTATCCTACAATCCTACAATGCGTCGCTGCTGTAAACAGGTTAGACTGTAGGCTACACTTCAGCCAAAATTCATTAATTAAAAAAACGTACAACGCACCATACCGTAATGGTAATGGAGTTAATTTATTTAAAAAGTAATGTGTTACAGTATTAGTTACTGTCAAAAGTAACTGCGTTATAGTAACGTGTTACTAGTAACTCGTTATTGCCCAACACTGATTATGACCGGTGAATTGAATAGCACTGATTATCTCCTTAGCATGGCACCTGTTAGTGGGTGGGATATATTAGGCAGCATATAGACATTTTGTCCTCAAAGTTGATGTGTTGGAAGCAGGAAAAATGTGCAAGTGTAAGGATTGAGCGAGTTTGACAAGGGCCAAATTGTGATGGTTAGACGACTAGGTCTGATCGTTTCCAAAACTGCAGCTCTTGTAGGGTTCCTGGTGTGCAGTGGTCAGACTCTATGCTCCATGATGGAACAGTGGTGAACAGGATCACGGGCGGCCGAGTCTCTTTTATGCACGTGGGGAGCGAAGGCTGGTCTGTGTGGTCCAAACCAACAGACGAGCTCCTGTAGTTAAAACTGCTGTAGAAGTTAATGCTGTTAATGTTTGACAGGTCACGACTGTTTTGTGAAGGGGGACCAGCACAATATTAGGCACGTGGTCATAATGTTCTGCCTGGTTGGTGTGTACTGTACCTGTAAAAAAACTAATCAGTTACCACCTCTATTCTTTTTTTTCCTAATGTATTTTGTTCTTATTTTTTCGTTTTGCAATATGTGATCATTTATATTGACCAAAAATATGTCATGGCAAGCGAGTTCACTCATGCACACCCGCTTTGGAGGAATAGTCATACCCTGTAATGCCTCCTCACCTGATGTTTTATTAACCGCTATTGATTTTTTTCCTCCTTTCTTGCCCCCTGGAGATCTCTCTCTTTTTTCTTAAAAAAAAGAAAAGAAAAGAAAAGATGCATCACAAGCTTGAATCTCCAATAATAGTCCCATTTTGTGTCTTTCTTTTTATACTTATATGTGTGTTCCTGTGTGTCTCCTACAGTACATCCTCGTACCTTGCACACGCTCCAGCAGGCCAAATGTAACCTCATGTTTTAAGTGGTCACAATCAGAATTTTATTTGCACCATTCCATTTCAATAAATCCCTTTAAGAGCTGCTCTAACTGCTGGGGCCACTCCGTTTATTTATTTATTTTGGCTGATTTTATTTGGGCAGATGGGGGGGGGGGGGGGGGGCTCTGTCGGACATGCTCTGCTGTGCCTGTAAATATAAGCATTTCATTATAGACTGCACTGAAGCATGGAGCACACTGTGGGCTGGGCAAGTTGTGTGTGTGTTAGAGCTTCTTGCATGCAATGTTTTAACACGTTTTTTTCACTGCTTTCTTGGATTAGATGGATGTTTTCAACAAAGTCACCAGTCACCAGACTACTTAATTTGCAGATTTTTTTTTTCCTTTAGGTCAAATTTGTGGGATAATTGCTTGTATTTATGTTGCTTTCTGTTACTTATTGCTGCCAGAGCTTTAGTATACAGTTATTTTTTTTAATTATTGGATTGCTTGGGTTTCTTTTTTTTAATTAGGAAATTCTTTGTTAGGACAGGGCAGGTGAATATGCACACACACATGCACACACACATTATATATATATATATATATATATATATATATATATATATATATATATATATATATATATATATATATATATATATATATATATACAGTGAGGAAAATAAGTATTTGAACACACTGCTATTTTGCAAGTTCTCCCACTTAGAAATCATGGAGGGGTCTGAAATTGTCATCGTGGGTGCATGTCCACTGTGAGAGACATAATCTAAAAAAAAAAATCCAGAAATCACAATATATGATTTTTAAACTATTTATTTGTATGATACAGCTGCAAATAAGTATTTGAACACCTGTCTATCAGCTAGAATTCTGACCCTCAAAGACCTGTTAGTCTGCCTTTAAAATGTCCACCTTCACTACATTTATTATCCTAAATTAAATGCACCTGTTTGAGGTCGTTAGCTGCATAAAAACACCTGTCCACCCCATACAATCAGTAAGAATCCAACTACTAACATGGCCAAGACCAACGAGCTGTCCAAAGACACTAGAGACAAAATTGTACACCTCCACAAGGCTGGAAAGGGCTACGGGGAAATTGGCAAGCAGCTTGGTGAAAAAAAGTCCACTGTTGGAGCAATCATTAGAAAATGGAAGAAGCTAAACATGACTGTCAATCTCCCTCAGACTGGGGCTCCATGCAAGATCTCACCTCGTGGGGTCTCAATGATCCTAAGGAAGGTGAGAAATCAACCCAGAACTACACGGTAGGAGCTGGTCAATGACCTGAAAAGAGCTGGGATCACCGTTTTCAAGATTACTGTTGGTAATACACTAAGACGTCATGGTTTGAAATCATGCATGGCACGGAAGGTTCCCCTGCTTAAACCACCATATGTCCAGGCACGTCTTAAGTTTGCCAATGACCATTTGGATGATCCAGAGGAGTCATGGGAGAAAGTCATGTGGTCAGATGCGACCAAAATAGAACTTTTGGGTCATAATTTCACTAAACGTGTTTGGAGGAAGAAGAATGATGAGTACCATCCCAAGAACACCATCCCTACTGTGAAGCATGGGGGTGGTAGCATCATGCTTTGGGGGTGTTTTTCTGCACATGGGACAGGGCAACTGCACTGTATTAAGAAGAGGATGACCGGGGCCATGTATTGCGAGATTTTGGGGAACAACCTCCTTCCCTCAGTTAGAGCATTTAAGATGGGTCGAGGCTGGGTCTTCCAACATGACAATGACCCGAAGCACACAGCCAGGATAACCAAGGAGTGGCTCTGTAAGAAGCATATCAAGGTTCTGGCGTGGCCTAGCCAGTCTCCAGACCTAAACCCAATAGAGAATCTTTGGAGGGAGCTCAAACTCCGTGTTTCTCAGCGACAGGCCAGAAACCTAACTGATCTAGAGAAGATCTGTGTGGAGAAGTGGGCCAAAATCCCTCCTGCAGTGTGTGCAAACCTGGTGAAAAACTACAGGAAACGTTTGACCTCAAACAAATGCTACTGTACCAAATATTAACATTGACTTTCTCAGGTGTTCAAATACTTATTTGCAGCTGTATCATACAAACAAATAGTTTACAAATCATATATTGTGATTTCTGGATTTTTTTTTTTAGATTATGTCTCTCACAGAGGACATGCACCTACGATGACAATTTCAGACCCCTCCATGATTTCTAAGTGGGAGAACTTGCAAAATAGCAGGGTGTTCAAATACTTATTTTCCTCACTGTATATATATCTCAAATAAAGCCTTTCAATGGCTTTTCAGTCATAAACTGTACAGTTTCTGTTGGCTAGTAAGACTTGATGTGGTCTTATTGGTGTTGCTGTTATTGGCCATCCAACTTTAAGTTTATTATGTTGAAATGCTTTTCTGTGCACCATAGTTGTAAAGAGTGGTTAGTTGTGCTAAAGACTTCCTGTCAGCTTAAAACAGTCTGTCCATTTTTCTTTCATAAAATGTTTCCTCCCTCAAAGCCTTCACTCAGAGTTTTTTCCACACTATTCTGTGTAAACTGTAGAAAACGTTCTCTGTGTAAACCCCAGAAGATCCACATTTTCAGCAAACACTCGAACAAAATCATCTGGCAATGAAAACCATGGCATATATTACCCATTCTGAATGTCTTGACCTGCATCTTCTTGGTTTTATTTATTGGAGTATATTTTATTGTGTATATTTATGTAAGTGAAATAACAGGTGTATTGAATGCTGTTTTGGTGGTCAGAAATACATCTGTAGGGAAAGTTCTATCCTGTTGATTTTACGTTTACCATCTATTTCCTAAGACTTTAGCATTAACCTGCTACAAACTAAAATCTAAGGAGGCTAATTGATTATGCTTGAAACAATAAGAACAAACAACTCCACCTACTAAATGTAAATGAGGCAGTTGATGGCTGATTACAATTAGGTCATCAATATAACTTAAGTTGATTTAAATGTGTAACACAACAATTATTTTCCAAATACTAGACTCACCAAACCTATTGACAATATACTAGCCAATATAAATGCTATGTCCTAGAGGCTTATAGAGGAGTCAACACTTAAAAGTGCACAGGAAGACAGGAAAATGAGTAGCGTCTGTAAGCAGGTTATTACTATGTCTACATTATTGATGTCCAGTCTAGGTATAGTAATCTAATTATGTGTCATTCTGAAAATGCCACTGCTATATGTGTCTATTTATCATAAAGTGTATTATTGTGTCATACATTTAGCTGTGTTCGAAATGCTCAATTCATAGTTCACCTGAATTCAGTGTGGAAATAATTCATGTCTTTGGTGCCATTACATTTTTTTGTTTCAGTTAAACATTTCTTTCTGTATGTACAGTAGGGTTCAAAAGTTTGGGAACATTAGTGAAAGTCATAGTACTGACAACAACTTGAGTGATTGTGTAGTCTTTGAAATATGAACTTCCTTCTATTTTTTTTTTCCACATTATGTCCCTATTTTCTATTGGCAAAAACACCATGTGAGTTCAGAGCAGAATTGCCAGACTGGTTTCAACTGACCAGTATACTACAGCAACTAAAACACACAAGTTATTTTTGAAGAGAAAAGCATCTCAGCCTGCGCAATATGCCAAATTTGGAGGAGCATTACAGAGTGCATAGTTTCACTAAAACTAGACACCTAAAATTTTTGCAAACAAACTGGTTTAGTTCGCTATGCAATGGTAAATTTTGTTTAAACACAAAAAGTTTAGTTTGTATAAAAGTAAAATATAGATAGATAGATAGATAGATAGATAGATAGATAGATAGATAGATAGATAGATAGATAGATAGATAGATAGATAGATAGATAGATAGATAGATAGATAGATAGATAGATAGATAGATAGATGTATTAATTAATGTATATATATAATCATAGTTTTATATATGATTATTGTTTTGTTATGCATTTGTCCTCTCAGAGAAAGTGTCTGGTTTTTGCTAAGGAGGTTCAGGGATGTGATCCACGGTGCATATATTATGTTGAAGCATTTTGATATTTTGAAGAAAAAAAAAAATGCCATTTCACACTGGCATGCTCTGATAAATAGGCTTTTCTGGCCTCCAGCAATTTCACACTTTTTTGCCCCTGAGGGGACAAGCTGAAGCCACACACATACACACACACACACACACAATCCCTCAAACACACTCATGAGAGTACACTAATACTCCAGTACAGCAGATTAAAGTTCAAATTCCTGACAACTGTCTATCGATCTCATGTATACTAAAGTTTCTGTCTTCTTTGTGGCTTCCAGTTCCTGGCTCTTGGAACTCACTTTGGAAAGGTCTTCCTACTCGATATCCAAGGAAACATCACCCAAAAGTATGAAATCGTAAGTTAAGAGGATTTGTTTGTGGCAACCTTGTACAAGTTAATACTGTTTGTATCTCATTTATTTCTGTATGCGCTGTTTTGTGTGGTATTGAGATTTTCCGAGAATTGTTTTGGCTGGAAATACCACAGTAACTAATCAATCTCTGTCTCTTGACCTCTCAGAGTTCAGTGAAGATAAATCAGATCAGTCTGGATGAGAGCGGAGAGTATGTGGGGATCTGCTCAGAGGATGGAAAGGTAAGCTGTGTCTTCTTTGCTGGCATTAGAATGGGTTGAACCAGATAAATGACAAAATAAACTTTCACAAGGCCATGTTTACCACCATGTAACATCACGTCTTCTGTCCATATACATCTGGGAACTGAGGAGACCAGTTGCTGAGGTTTTGGGAATGTTGTCCCATATGTGTCTGGTACAGGATTGTAGCTGCTCAACAGTGTGGGTGTCAAATAGGTGCCCTTTGTTGTTGTTTTTGTTTCATGATTCACCAAATGTTTTCAAACGGAAAAAGGTCAAGACCATGGGCCTTCAACCAGAGGGCTGCGGCAGTAATTAAGGGGGGTCCGCTAATTAATGTTGAATCGCAAATAATTATTTAAAAAAAACATGGGTAAATCCGTGAAGGTTAAAATATGTAATTAAAGAATAATTATTACATTAAATTCTATTCAACTTAAAGCTGGTGTTCATTTAAATGTGTAATTGTTCACCTGACAGTAAAATAAAATGGTTAGTTCTATTAAAATTAAATCGTTCATATAATTGTATAATAGTTCACCTGATAGTAAAAGGAAAATGTACTAAACGGCAAATCTATTAAACTGCAAACAACTTCATAAACTGTTATGATGCATAAATCTGAAAGACTTAAAAATATACAGACAATGATGCATGTACAACAAAATAGTTCTAATTGTTTTGACATAATATAACTAGTGTAATATGATTGGTTTCTATTATTATCAGTGGGTTTGTTTGATCCATTTTGTATCGGGGGTCCCTGCCCAATTTCTCTATCGTCTAAGGGGTCCTTGACCTGAAAAACCCCTGGTGTAGACTTCAGGCAGATCACTTCAGCACCCAGACTCTTCTACTACAAAGTCATGCTATTATTGTGAATAAAATATGGGTTTATGAGATTTGCAAATCATTGCATTCCATTTTTGTTTATATTTTACAGCGTCCCACTTTTTTTTAGAATTGGGGTGGATTTATTTATATCTATATTCTATTGATGGAGCCAGTTGGTTACATGCTCAAATTCAGTAAAAGTTTGTGAATGACTGTTAAAAGATGTCAATAACTAAATGACTAAATCATAAAATTCTATAAAAAAAAAAAAATTTGGCAATTGCTCATTATTGTTATTAGGCATTTTAAAGTTTCATCAGTTATGTTGAAAGTAATTAAATTTTTTGTTGAACAGTTTCTGTTTGTTTGGCATCTGTCAGCTTTCCATGACCATCGATCTGTGCACTGAAAATTTGTATCAGGGGAAGTCATTCTTTGGTCATTTTTCTGATTATAGTTTTCTCCTCTGCACCTCATTTTAGCTTGGCCTCTCCTTTTAGAAATCTTGCAGCTCCTGCTTCCTTTGCTTGTAGTTGACGACTTGCTTGTCCAAGTTTTCTTTAAAGTATCTTTAACAGTAACAGTTTTGAAACAGAGGTGGGGCCAAAACCTTCTGTTCTCTTTCCAGGGGCAGTTCACCAAGCTGACAAGAAATGAACATGGCCAAACCATTGAAGCAAACATTGCAACAGCAGTGTGAAGAGACTGGGAGGGTGAAGATGATTGTATGAATAGGGTGGGCATCCAGTCTTGGCACTGAAGCTGCCTCTGCTCTTTAGTGGCAGAGTGTGTTTTTGTAACTGAAACCACATTGCTGCTTAGGATATACCTTGTCAAGTGATTGAACACCTTACCCACAATGGGTTAATGTCTACCCAGCACTAACACAGCAGGGGGTCAGCAAAGTGTTTAAGGTCTCCTTAAAGACCTTTGGTGGTGCTCCATCTATTCCTGGTGCAGGTTGTCTAAGACCTTGCTTATTTCCTCAATAATTGGCATCTTGAACCACTCAATAAAGTCAAGCGGTGTCCAACATGATGGTTTACCATAAGTTGCAGCGACCCCACCCTACACCTTTCCAGCTCTTTGCCTTTGCTTTTAAGATTTTCCCTAGTAGCAGTGCCACTTTGCTCTATGTGGGAACAATAGCTCTTCTGATCTAATTATACACTCCACAAATGTTGATGGAATCAGCCACAAGCTGGAAGCATCTACCAAGTTGAAGTGAAGGACCATGTGCAAAGTTTTGGCACTGTTTTTGGACCTTGCATCTCTCTGCCTCTGTCTAAGTGAGGTGTCTGTGTTCTAGCAGTGTGACGCTGTAATGACATTAGTGTTGGGTGATTTGGCTTCGCACAAGTCAGGAGTCATACTCTCATTATTTTCAAAAGCTGAGAATGCAGTGATGTGAAGAGTGACCCTGATTTGATTCCATCTCTGCTTGGCATCTCCCTCTGGCATGGGGTGGTAATGGTTTTTGGGTGATTGAGTGTTTGTGATCCCAGAGATTTGTATATCCACATTGAACACTGGGTATTCAGTACTATTTGTATCTATGGATGGTTTTCCTAGTGAATCAGAATTGAGCATTTTTGGACTGATTTCACAGCGATAAGTGATTGATCAGTTTTACAATGCCCTCAGACCATGAAAGCGTCATGAGGGCATTTCTGAGGTGGAGAAACCTGGGCCAGAGGGTCATGATCAGCACCCTCTCTGACTTTGAAGTTAGAGCATTGTTAGTTGTTCTTGCCTATAGGACAACCTTCATCTAGTTATATAATTCATCCTTAATCTGATACTAGTCTTGACCTAATAGGAGTGGAACATTGGCACATGGAACCATCAGTTACAAGATTATCTCGATTTTAACCTAGATCACTTATTTATAGCAGCAAGTTCAACTTGACAGCAAAGACAACACCATGCTCTTTGGTATTGTCTTAGCTTTTTCCTTGCCAAAGGATAGTATAATGTCTTTTACAAGGGGTCTCTGAGAGCAGTTTTATCAACAGGCTTTATATGGATCACTGCTGTCTTCTTAATCTTATGTCTTCTGTTAACTGTTCATTTCTGTCTCCTGGTTAACAATCTTCTGTTAGTCGGCTAGTTCAAATGTTCTCTCTGCCTTGTCTGCTGTTTAGTTATACATTCTGGTACTTATACAGTTTGGTCCTAAGCCCTATGCACCTAGTAAGGCCGACATTACCGGCTGGGGGCTGCCCTGATTGAGGAGGACGATAACTGAGCGAGATGCAAAGTCCTTTTTCACTGTCCAAGAGTCCCTGCACCACACAATAACCGAGGTTCATCACCAGTAATTACTGCTGTCTGTGTTATTTTGTCATGGTGAAGTAACACGGAAATAATCTCTCCAATGTGCAGGCATGGGCAGGATTTTGTTCAGTGGACTTCCTGTTGACTGGTTTAAGACTTTTTGATCTAATAGATTGCATTATATACAAGGAAAAATGCAGAACATTATGTTATTTTTAAAACGTATTAATATTGTTTCAGTAACTGCTCTAGTTATCACTGGTGTTGTAGTGACTATAAACAGTCTTTTTCCTTAGCAACTTAATTAGCACTATTTCCAGAGCTGTTAAGCTGTAAAATAAATAAATGTATAAAATAATAATAATAATAATTAATACCTGACCAAACATAGTTAGAAATTCAGCAACACTGTGGTATAAAATATACCTATGAATATTTTTTTATTTTATTTAACATATTCTTGATTAAATGAGTAATAAGATTGAATCTTGCATCAATGGAAGACACCAAAGTATTTAAAATACATTAAATAAAATATCTTTTTCTCAACCACCAATTTATGCTTTCTTCACTTTTTGTCCCTATATCTGCTCATTGATCTAGACATGAGCATTTAGTAGGGTTGACCAGGCTAATCGGCACCACAGCGGGTGGCTTTCTCAGACTGATTTTAGTACAGATAGCAGACAAACGACAACGTTGAGGCCGGTGCTGTGACTGTGCCAATTAAAATCGATGCGCCAGCCATTGTTCACTCTACAGAGGTGTTAACGTTGGTGCCACTTATCCTCTGCTTCAATAACTGAGATATGTCAGGCATGAGACAAAAGTCCTTGATTGGTGGTTCAAAGTTTTTTATTTAATTTTTTTCAATTCTTATTTTCTTAAATATGTTTTTGAACACATGCATACTGGTCTTGGATCTGACCATGGTTCCGTTTTATTTCAGCACACACCTGGACCTGTTAACCCTGAGAGCAAGCAGAGATACTAAGATATGCCATGATATGACAATGATATAACCATGATATTTCCTGCTTGAGTTATTATTTTGGAACAACTTTCTTTTCAGACTTCACACACTTTTTTTTTTTTTCTCTCTAGCTCACACAGACAGGTGTAATTGAATTGCTAAGTTAAGGTTTTCTTGTAGCCTTCAGGGAGTACTGCAGAGCTGCAGATTAAGACCGCTTTATGATGTCTTGTCAGGGCATAGGGAGTTGACCTGTCCACTAATTGGGAGCCTAGTGGATGTATAACCTGTCTGCTGAAAGATGTGATGTGTTTGTGATATCTGGTCCAGGTCAACTTCATGAGTAAAACCAGTCATTTTATCTATTCTTTTAATTATTTTTCTTTTGACACTTCTTTATCTTTGACCTTTCAGGTGCAGGTGCTTGGTCTCTACACCAGAGAAGGCTTCCATGAGAACTTTGACTGTCCTGTCAAAGTAAGTTTTTGTAACATCCACTCTTTTTTTTTCTAGCAGATTGCTGGTGTCAGTAGACGTTTTCCCTTAAAGTTTGACGTCGTGTCAGAAATCGCTCTGTTGGTTTTTCAAATTATGCTTCAGTTTTTCATCAGTTTTAATTGATTTCTCTGGGGCTTCCTTAGCTTGGATCACTCTCATATAATGTTCAAGTGATTCAGTTGTGTCTAATATAAGAATGGCAAAAGGGGTTAGGAGTAGAAGAAGAAAAACCTTTATTTTATGTGAATTGAACATTGTCCATGATGTTCTCAGTTCTATCTTTTATGCACTTTTGATTAAATAATACAGTTCAGATTAAGGTTTTAATCCCATTTGGTTAACCTTCTCATGTTTTGAAGTCAGTTTTCTGTATGTGTTCCAGGTGGTGGCTTTGCATCCTCAGTTCAGCAAGTCAAACAACAAACAGTTTGTAACCGGCGGAAACAAGGTACAGTATTTTACCTGATTTATAACTACATATTAGCAAAAGCCAAAACTTTCATCATGTATATTTCCTGTAATTTTTAGATATTGAATAATACAAAAAAACCACTTTCACCCAGACAACATTTCTTCTAGCTTTTTGCCGTTCCTTTCCATCTAAAGAATAAGCTCTAAACACTACAGCTTCCAAATCTTTGGCTTTTTTGAGCTAAAATACAGCTTGGCCTTGTAGCAGGGTCAAAAAGATAGAAAGAACAGAAAGACAGCAAACAAGAAAGAGGTCCATTTTCTCAAAGTGTTCACTGGGAGAGGTGTTGTCTCCCTGTGCGGAACAAATAACAGTCATTACCCAGAGTGCCATAGTGTCTGCAACATGTAGAACATGGACTAAAACAAATACACACTTATTTTTCTGAGGAAACCGTGTCACCCTGAAAATACAGAGTTTATAGCATAAATAGAGAATCATATTTTTTTACATTTTTGCAAACAAAATAATGCATTTGTGCCTTGGATAAGTCTTGTATATTGTAGGGTTGGGGAAATGTGATTATACATTATAAGTGTAGTGATAGTCTTTTATACCACTGACAGACTGCTTTATTACTAATAGCACAATCAGTGGAATTAAAAGTGATTAAAATGTTTAAAGGCAACAATAAATAAATAAATAATTAGTACCTATTACTGAGTATAAATTGATCATTATCAATTGTAATACTAATAATTTTTTTGTAATAATTGTAAAAAAAAAAATCTTTATAAAAACAATAAATAAAATGCATATATTTATGAAAAATAGGTTAAAGGTGATTACCCTTTAACTGGTTTAAAATGTCCCTTCTCCAATTCGTTATTCACAAATTAAAGTAGACTTGCACCTGATTCTAAAAACAAATTGGGTCACACATCAATCCTAGGAAACTGAATTAAATTATATCGTAGCAGATACGTCCATTTTGTGTTACTTATTTTTGTTCAAAATGATCAAACCCAAATATTGTGATATGTTCTGCACAAATGCTTTCAAGTATCAGTGTATTGACTCATCTGATTGATTAATATTCTATAATAGCAGTTCTGACAGTAGTATCAACTGCTAGATTAATCACAGATTTATATGAATGCATTTCTTTTGAAACATACTAACAACTAATCCATGGGGGCTGCAAAAATGTCAAAAAAGAAAGGGTTAGGTTTTAATGACTGTAATAAGAGGTTTAGTAAAGTAGGCTCCAATGATCTAATCAAGTCAGCTTCTCCTTTTCCATTTGAAGACCTCACTGCAGCACAGTGACATTTTCATAATGGCATACAATTAACTCTTCAGTTAGATTCGTTAAATTTTTTTGTGGTAGAAATAACCAGCTGTCTGGCTGAGCTTGCAGCAAATAGATATTTTATATTTTCTGATTTAATGTCAGTTTATGTCTGTTTTCTCCCTAATTTTATCCTTGGCCAATTCCTACTTACCAGTTAGTTCTCGCCTATTATATAACAGCTGCCAAATCCAGGAGTTTTCAGAAACTGAAATTGTTCAGTTTCTGAAATTGTCATCGTAGGTGCATGTCCACTGTGAGAGACATAATCTAAAAAAAAAAATCCAGAAATCACAATATATGATTTTTAAACTATTTATTTGTATGATACAGCTGCAAATACGTATTTGAACACCTGTCTATCAGCTAGAATTCTGACCCTCAAAGACCTGTTAGTCTGCCTTTAAAATGTCCACCTCCACTACATTTATTATCCTAAATTAAATGCACCTGTTTGAGGTCGTCAGCTGCATAAAGACACCTGTCCACCCCATACAATCAGTAAGAATCCAACTAATAACATGGCCAAGACCAAAGAGCTGTCCAAAGACACTAGAGACAAAATTGTACACCTCCACAAGGCTGGAAAGGGCTACGGGGAAATTGCCAAGCAGCTTGGAGAAAAAAGGTCCACTGTTGGAGCAATCATTAGAAAATGGAAGAAGCTAAACATGACTGTCAATCTCCCTCGGACTGGGGCTCCATGCAAGATCTCACCTCGTGGGGTCTCAATGATCCTAAGGAAGGTGAGAAATCAGCCCAGAACTACACGGGAGGAGCTGGTCAATGACCTGAAAAGAGCTGGGACCACCGTTTCCAAGGTTACTGTTGGTAATACACTAAGACGTCATGGTTTGAAATCATGCATGGCACGGAAGGTTCCCCTGCTTAAACCAGCACATGTCCAGGCACGTCTTAAGTGTGCCAATGACCATTTGGATTATCCAGAGTCATGGGAGAAAGTCATGTGGTCAGATGAGACCAAAATAGAACTTTTGGGTCATAATTCTACTAAACGTGTTTGGAGGAAGAAGAATGATGAGTACCATCCCAAGAACACCATCCCTACTGTGAAGCGTGGGGGTGGTAGCATCATGCTTTGGGGGTGTTTTTCTGCACATGGGACAGGGCGACCGGGGCCATGTATTGCGAGATTTTGGGGAACAAGCTCCTTCCCTTATTTAGAGCATTGAAGATGGGTCGAGGCTGGGTCTTCCAACATGACAATGACCCGAAGCACACAGCCAGGATAACCAAGGAGTGGCTCTGTAAGAAGCATATCAAGGTTCTGGTGTGGCCTAGCCAGTCTCCAGACCTAAACCCAATAGAGAATCTTTGGAGGGAGCTCAAACTCCGTGTTTCTCAGCGACAGTCCAGAAACCTGACTGATCTAGAGAAGATCTGTGTGGAGGAGTGGGCCAAAATCCCTCCTGCAGTGTGTGCAAACCTGGTGAAAAACTACAGGAAACATTTGACCTCTGTAATTGCAAACAAAGGCTACTGTACCAAATATTAACATTAACTTTCTCAGGTTTTCAAATACTTATTTGCAGCTGTATCATACAAATAAATAGTTACAAAATCATACATTGTGATTTCTGGATTTTTTTTTTATTTTTTAGATTATGTCTCTCACAGTGGACATGCACCTACGATGACAATTTCAGACCCCTCCATGATTTCTAAGTGGGAGAACTTGCAAAATAGCAGGGTGTTCAAATACTTATTTTCCACACTGTATCTAGTGCCTACTTTGAAATGTTTTTTTAAAATACTGAATATTTTTTTAAATTGCCGTTCATGCTACGTTTAGGGATGTGCGGTATTTATGATGCATGCATTTGAAAAAAGGTATTTTTAAATATAAAATTTTATTTTTGTCATTTGTATTTGTAGGGTTGATGTAAATAGCTTCATATTTCGTATCAAAACTTTTAGTGTTTTGTATTTTTGTAGTTTTAAAATACTGTAAAAAAATAATTTGTAAGAAGTCGACATGATGACATCATACAAATACGGTCTCTGAATGGTGCCGACTCGGTAGTTTTCCCAGACTTGTTGAGATCAGAACAGAAAATTGATCCATTTGGAAGAAGGTGGTGAAGGTGTGCAGGATTTAAGCTTTCGAATAGGTGCCCAGTGATTAATGAATAAATATTTGATTGCTGAATATTGCACCCTAATTGAAGTGGCTGTTTAGTAGGATCATGATTTTGTATACCATTGCATGAATGACTGCCTGACACAATCAAATGATTAATTAGTTAGAAACTAGTTTCTATGAATGACTTCTTTGTCATTGAGTCAGTGTTGCTGATGTAAAGTCACCCTTCAAACACCAAGTAACTAAATTAGGATTCAATTATGAGTCATTCGCAAACTGTTAAACGTTAAACTGTTGGTTACTTTAAACCTTAACTTCACCTGGGAGATCACAGGGATTTGTATGTGAATATTTGATCTGTTAACAGGTTGCATATGTTGCTATCAAATATTGTTTACTGAATCAACTGAGTGTAATGGTGAAGTGAACAAATCAAATAGGCAAATTTTCATTGAAGGCTTGCAAAAAAAAAGTCATGCTCCCATGTAAAAGTGTTTTTTTTTTTTTTTTTTTTCAAATATAATAATACACTAGTTTATTTTGATGCATGTAAAGTGCAGGTATTTGGCATTTTATTTTTTTAAATACTTTTGGATGGATCTTTTTCCAGGGTTGGGCAAAAGTGGTTGTGTAAAAAACCTAAAGACTTCTATAAGTCTATCTATAATCTATAATCTACAATCTATAAGTAAACATACTGTATTAAAAAAGTTAAAATAAAATTCTATTAAAAAGATTTGGGATAATTATGCATATACAGTATAAGGCTAATGGAAAGATTGAAAGCATTAAAAAAAAAAAATTATAATAAAGTCTAAATGGTTGTAGCCAGACAAATACCGATTTTATTGATATGGGTGAGTACTAAAAAAATAAAATTATTTGATTAACATATTTTTTTTATAATAAAATAATATCAACAATTGGAATAACATAAGATATCTAAAGACAAATTACAAAAAAGTTGAATTAGGCATGAATGAAGTGAGGGGAAATCAAACTGGCTCGACATAAAAAAAGATCTGTATTGTACCCAGATGATCCTGGACAACAAGCACATCACTCAGGAAAACGTCTGGTTTTGAAATTGCGTTAAGTGCCTCGAACGATGTGCTGGATCTAAAGTGTTGCACAGCATTAAAGGGTAGCAAATGGAGCTGAATTAGAATCCAGCTTTCATCCTGCAAAAAAAAAAAAAAAATCATACCAGTCTCCAAACATTTTCGCTTACTTTTTTTTATTTGTTTAATATGATTTATTTAATAGCATTAATATAGTGACAAGGATTTTGATGGAAACTACTAAGCACTAAGCACTTCTGTAAGTCACAATGAGAATCTGCTGTAACCATGAACCGATGCATTGTATTTAGTTGTATTAAATGACACAAGGCTAAACATGGGGGGGGGGGAGCATAAAATCAACATTACAAAAAATTATGTATATCACTTTTCACTGGAAAATTTACCAAAATATAATCAGCTAACAAAAAAATTTCATTCTCTAGGCAATTAAAGAATATAGGAATGGTCATATAGTGCTATGGTTAAAATTTAGGCAAGTAAAATGTTCCTTTAAAATGTAAAAGTCTCGAGTGTCAGTGCGACTATCAAATATAAATCTGTTCAAATATAATCAGTAAGAATTACAGTTAAATACTGTGAGTGGAAGAATACACTTTGTTTCATAACAGGCCTCATCACACCACACTACACACATTATTTATTGTTATAATTGTTATTTCAAACTCTATATTATATCACTTCTTATACATTATATTCTGCAATGTAACATTTCATTTAAATGCTCGTACTTCTATTTTCTATTTTCAACTTACTTCTTATATTCAATGTTTATCACCTGACTGACATCATTAATGCGGTCCTCTGCGCATTTTCTATACCTCTGTTGCTTGCCACAATTTTCTTTACACATGCACTGGAGAATGATAAATAGTTTAAAGGATTAGAACTCGAAAAACTTTTTTTTTAATGCATCTGCAAACATTTCGATTCGTAACTAAACAGTCCGATCACATAAAAACGCCCGTACATACTTTTCACATGCCACGTATAAGAAGTAATTAAATGCTCGATAGCTTTTGTCCACTAACTCGGTCTTAACCGGTGTTGGAGTGTGTCTGCTGCCTTTGGCTTCCCGTTTCTGCTGATTACCTTGTGTTTCGCCGGCTTAAGATTCCCATAATGCTGCCTCGCCATGAAAATCAATACAGCTTCCACTGAGGACACATCTTTTCAAAGGCAATTCAATTCCGTCAGCAGGGCTCCTGAAGTGTCATCTCCCATTGCTGTGCCGTGATCTGTTAACACAGCTCAAAGTGCAGAATCGGAGCCGCTCTGAACGAGCTATTCTTTATGTCGTGTCAGGATACAGACAGGACAGGACAGGTCAGGTCACGTATGTGTACGTGCACTAGAACGTCCTTGTACTTCTCATTTAAGTGGGCTGGATCATTGTGGCATGCCCACTGGTTTTTCTTGTAGAATCTTTTCCACTTAATTTGCTATTACATCTATGAAGTCTATGAGTCCCAGACCAGACAGCAGTGTTTCCATGGAACAGCTTTATGTATTGAAGGTTAAAAGCAAAGAAAGTGATGTCTGGTCTGGGGCAATATTCCAATCACTTTATGATGAAGAAAGGTCATTTATATAATCTTTTCTCATGAGCGTACTTATATAATATAGTAACGCTAGTCCAAGGTTGTGGCATTTGTCTAAATTCGATTCTTCCACTTGTCTCAAAGAAGGCCATCGCACACGTCTTATTACTAACTGAACTCCAGCCGTTCTTACACTAGTGCTAATAAAGTGCAGTGTACAGCGAGCTATTACACTGCACATATGTAATACATATGAAGACTGAGAAAGCTGTTGTCGCTGTTGCTGTTTAACTGATACTTTTGTTTAAAGCAAACAACGATTTTAACCCTTAAATATATAAATATATATTTTTAATGGTTCATTTCTATCATGGGGCATTAGCACTGGCATTTTTATCTGACACAGACTGATATGTAGACTTTCACTTCAACCGTCCATGCATTCTGCTATCACAAATGATAAAATATTATTTGTAATATATATTAATATTTTTTTGTTACCTTCAGTATCTGAATTCTATAGATACAACACAGTTTATAACTCCATATAGTCATATACTCTATGACTGTGTAAAACACCTTTTCAGCTACAGAAATTTGCAACTGTTATTCAGTTTTCTGAATTCTGTTATCCAGAGGATGGAAAACAAGCAACATTGTTTGTATTTTCTTATAATTAATTTATTTAAATATTTTATTTTTATATATAATAATAATAATATATATAATAATTATTATTATTAATTTTGTTTTATTATTATTCATTTCATTCATTTATTTCAATGGTTTTGTCCCAGTTGAATTAAATATTTTATTTTTGAACATTATTAAATTGAAGTCATATGAATAATTATCAAGCAGCTAATTGTGATTTCAGTTCATTTATCACTAATACGTTATTAGTTATAAATTATAGTATTTTGCGAATTATGAAACCAGCAAACTGTTTTTATTATTAAATAATAATTGTATTTTGCTATATCGCAATTTGTTGCCCCAATGTTGAAACAACTTTATAAGCAAACAATTTATTGTACATTTAAATGATGAATGATGCACAATAGATCCAGATCAGCACCTTACAGATATATGTATATTAGATCGGCGAGCTGTAAACTTTGTGTTCTCCTGCCCTCTGCTGGAGTTACCAACAAAACACAGCTTAATGAGACAGCCTGTTCTTCAGTTAGTCCTGCAGACTAACACAGACTAATCACCGTAACTAATTTAGTTGTTGTTATTTACATTTTACCTTTTAAGGCAAAAAGATGTACCAGTTTTAGTAAAATAACCATAAAATGCTGAGCATCTTATAGGTTCAGCTGATTGCATAACATTAAATCAGCCAAGGTTTAACGCTTAACCTTAGTTATTTAATTTTTATAGTTTATTGTGTGTGAAATGGTAACCATTTGAGTGAAATGGTCATCTTTTGTCTCACTGGACCTTTAGTTGCAGCTGTATGAGAGAAACTGGCTGAACCGTTGGAAGACGTCCATCCTGCATGAGGGAGAGGGAACCATTACCAACGTTAAATGGAGGGCCAATCTCATCGCTTGGGCAAACAACGTGGTACGATAACACCATACACTGCAGGAATAAATTCACACATTCATATCATTGGGAATATAACAATGTTGGTGTGTAATTGTATGTAAGGAAGTGTAGAATATATACAATATATTAAAATACTGCAGCAACATAGAAGTAGCTTTTGTGCTCGGATACTGCATTTAGAATGATCTGGAATTTATATTGCATTAAATTTGTTGAGTGCAGAATAAATTTTCTTCTTGAATTGTAAGTGGAGAAAAAACAGATATATATAAATATATATAATATAACTAATCTGGAAGTGTTGCATGTGTTAATCCTTAAAAACAGAGAGTGTGTATGTGTGAGAAACATGATTTTTGGTTGTATAACTCAGTGGTCCCCAACCCCCGGGCCGCAGACCGGCACCGGTCCGTGGGCCAATTGGTACCGGGCCGCACAAAAAGAATACATACGTTATTTCCGTTTTATTTATTATCTGATTCTGAATGATGTCTTATTTTAGAAAATTACCAGATTCTCTCCGCCACATCTGTCTATGACTCAATCTTGATGCATGTCAAGATGCCTCTGTCACATCTCTACATCCACTACCTTCTTAAAGGGGCTGCTCCGGCCGCTAATACATAATACATTACTGCTAAATTCAAACCCCCAAGCCAGCAAAATTAACAAAAAACAACACAGTGGATTTATGTTTATTATATTTAGAAAATACCAGTTTTTATGCCGGTCGTATCATTTTATTTTGTTGTATTTATTTGCCAGACCTTAAAGGTCGGATGTGAAAATATTGTCCGACATTAAACCGGTCCGTGGGGCAAAACAGGTTGGGGACCGCTGGTATAATTGACTTCCAAAACACAGAAAACTAATTCTAAGAATTTTGTTCTATAGCTAGCCGTATATGATATCTGGTAGTTAAAGACTAACCACCACGAACCAACTTATAAAACCTCTAACAAAACTCAAACACCACACAAATTACATATATATATATATATATATATATATATATATATATATATATATATATATATATATATATATATATATATATATATATTTATATATATATATATATATATATACACACACACACAGTCAGGCCCATAAATATTGGGACATCGACACAATTCTTGGCTCTATAAAAAACATTCTTGGCTCTATACACCACCACAATAGATTTGAAATGAAACGAACAAGTTGTGCTTTAACTGCAGACTGTCAGCTTTAATTTGAGGGCATTTACATCCAAATCAGGTGAACGGTGTAGGAATTACAACAGTTTGCATATGTGCCTCCCACTTGTTATGGGACCAAAAGTAATGGGACAGAATAATAATCAGAAATCAAACTTTCACTTTTTTAATACTTGGTTGCAAATCCTTTACAGTCAATTACAGCCTGAAGTCTGGAACGCATAGACATCACCAGACGCTGGGTTTCATCCCTGGTGATGCTCTGCCAGGCCTCTACTGCAACTGTATTCAGTTCCTGCTTGTTCTTGGGGCATTTTCCCTTCAGTTTTTCTTCACTCTTCTCTTCCCATCACTCTGGTACAAGTTGATCTTGGTCTCATCTGTCCATAGGATATTGTTCCAGAACTGTGGAGGCTTTTTTAGATGTTGTTTGGCAAATTCTAATCTGGCCTTCCTGTTTTTGAGGCTCACCAATGGTTTAATCTTGTGGTGAACCCTCTGTATTCACGCTGGTGAAGTCTTCTCTTGATTGTTGACTTTGACACACATACACCTATCTCCTGGAGAGTGTTCTTGATCTGGCCAACAGTTGTGAAGGGTGTTTTCTTCACCAGGGAAAGAATTCTTCGGTCATCCATCACAGTTGTTTTCCGTTGTCTTCCGGGTCTTTTGGTGTTGCTGAGCTCACCGGTGCGTTCCTTCTTTTTAATGTTCCATACAGTTGTTTTGGCCACAAAATGGCTAAAATTTGGCTAATGTTTTTTGCTATCTCTCTGATGGGTTTGTTTTGTTTTTTTTCAGCCTAATGATGGCTTGCTTCACTGTTAGTGACAGCTCTTTGGATCTCATCTTGGAGAGTTGACAGCAACAGATTCCAAATGCAAATAGCACACTTGAAATGAACTCTGGACCCTTTTATTTGCTCATTGTAATTTTTTATAATGAGGGAATAACACACACCTGGCCATGGAACAGCTGAGAAGCCAATTGGCCAATTACTTTTGGTCCCTTAAAAAGTGGGAGGCACATATGCAAACTGTTGTAATTCCTACACCTTTCACCTGATTTGGATGTAAATGCCCTCAAATTTAAGAATATATAAGATATAAAAATAAGGGTGTCTGACTTCTCTTATCAACAAGGCATTTCCACAAACAGGAGTGTCGCACGCTCAGTATTTTTAGTTATTTTCGCGCCATTCTGTGTAAACTCTACAGACTGTGGTATGTGTGGAAAACAGAAGATCGGCGGTTTCTGTAACACAGAGAGGACACTGTTAAAGTCACAGAGAGGACACTGGGATGTTGTGCTGCTGCAACATGATTGATTAGAGATCTCTCTAATGAGCAGGTGTCCTAGTTTTCCTAATGATGTGGATGGTGAATTAAAATGAAGATAGCTTGCAGTCCAGATCGAACCATGATGGTCGTATTTCTGTTCTCGTTCAGGGAGTGAAGATCTACGACATCAGCAGTAAGCAACGAATCACCAATGTGTTACGGGACAACTCCAGCTTGAGGCCTGACATGTATCCCTGTAGTCTCTGCTGGAAAAATAACACTACACTAATCATCGGCTGGGGAACTTCAGTCAAGGTGTGTATGTGTTCGTGGAAGACTTACTGTACCACATTTTGTATTAGGCAAAATAAATATATTTATTTATTGGTTTGGTTTGGTTTGGTTTAGATTTGTGTTGTCAAGGACCGTGGCCCTTCCGAAATGAGAGATTTACCTAGTCGCTATGTTGAGATTGGTAAGCCTTAGCTTTTACTCTTAGCTTATTTAAACCCAAAACATTTTGAGATATTGTTAAAAAATATTAATTGCTAAAAAAAAAAAACATTGTCATTGTCTTGCAGTGTCAGCATTCGAGACGGAGTTCTTCATCAGTGGACTGGCACCTTTGGCTGATCAGCTTGTCACTCTTTACTTTGTTAAAGAGAATTCTGAGCATATGGTAAGATTCCTTACTTCTACTCTGTGTGTAAAAAAGGGACTAAGATCACTAGTTCTGCTTTGCCCTTTGTAACTGCCCAGGGGCAGCACGGATTAATCCAGGATTTATCTTCTACACATGCATATAGATGCTCAGAGACTTCAACACAGTCACAAAATATGACATGATGCTGTATTTGTAATGTGAATACAATTGGACAATACTCCAAACTGGTCTCCTTCTGTTAGTGCATTGTCATTGAGCTATTTCCTGAGCGCCCTTCACTGAGACAAGGGCACATTTCAGTCTGTGGCATTTAAGGTCCAGCCGCAGGCTCATAACTCGCTTTTGGAATGCCCACAACCCCAGCAAGGCTGATATGCCAATTGTCTTAACATTTAACTTGATACTGAGAGGCTGAGAAAGAGATTCTGATACCACACATCTAAACCTGAATTGGTATGCAGTGTAATATTCATCACATATTGATGGGCTGAGGGAGTGGCTGGCAATCTCAGCGAATCTAGCATCTGTGAACACTGCTTCTGTCTTAGGAGTTGTTCAGAGACAGAAAGAAGGGAAGTGGTAGCTCAGTGGTTAGGGCTCTAGGTTACAGATCAGAAGTTTATGCCCCTGTATTGCCAAGCTGCCACTCTTGGAACCCTTGAGCAAGGCCCTTAACCCCTTATGGTTGCATCATGGCTGACCTGGTGTTCTGACCCCAGCTTCTTATATGTCTGGGATATGCGAAAATATCACATCTTCCCTGTGGGATCAATAAATAGAATAGTCTTTGTCCCATATACATTAGAGCACAGTTTTTTTGCATATTGCTCAGAAGCTGGGTTCAGAGCCCAGGGTCAGCAAGGATATGGCACCTCTGGAGCGCAAAGGATTAAGGGCCTTGATCAAGAGAGTGGCAGCTTGGCGATACTGGGGCTTGAACCCCTGACCTTCCAATCAGTAACCCAGCCCCTTACCCACTGAGCTACCACCTCCCAAGTATTCTTTAAAAAAAATGTGATTCCAGTGACCATCACTGAGATAAAGCTGCCTAGATGTATTTTGAAAACAGCTATAATGCCAAGGAAAGGCTAAAGAGTCTTTGAGTTGGAACATCTGCCGTTTGGAAGCAAACTTTCCTTGCTCTTCTGCGTAGGTGTGATCCATAGCAAATTCTAAAGCTGTGAGCACTTACTGTAACTGGCAATCTAGCATACAGTGTAAGAGCAATCTGTCTGCAAAGTATATTGTGTGAAACATTTGCAATAAACAATGCTTGGTATGTCAAGTGAAAACCTCTCAACTATTTTGGAGAATGAGGAATGTTGAAATAAAAAAAAACTGACTCGAGGAAAAAGGAGATGAGTGAAATCTAAGAAAACTGCAGCTATAAAATGTGTTTATGTACTTTCAAAGACACTCTCACTCAGGAAGAAGGAAAATGGGGGCAATGGTTATATGACTGCTGAATGCTTATTAAAAATTCTCTCACTACGTGACTGTTGGATGAAATCTGTGTGTGCACAAATCTTGTTTATTGCATGAAGTCTTTAATCACTGGAACTGTTTCCCTGAGATTAAATGTATAACTGCGTGAATGTACTTCATGTTTGATTATATTGTGTATTGGATTAGATTATACTCATTATATTGTACTATAAGGCAGTGGTCCCAAACCCCTGGGCTGCGGACCGGCACCGGCCCGTGGGTCAATTGGTACCGGCCCGTGGGTCAATTGGTACCGGGCCGCACAGAAAGAATACATAACTTACATTATTTCAGTTTTATTTATTATCTGATTCTGAACAATGTATTATTTTGGAAAATTACCAGATTCTCTCCGCCACATCTGTCTATGACTCCATCTTGATGCATGTCATAATGCCTCAGTCACATGTCTTACCTCTATCCACTACCTTCTTAAAGGGGCTGCTCCGGCCAGTAACACAATACATTACTGCTAAATTTCAACCCTCAAGCTAGCAAAATTAACAAAAAACAATACAGTGAATTCTTGACTATTATTATATTTAGAAAATACAAGTTTCTATGCTGGTCGTATCATTTTATTTTCCGTTCGTGAAAATACTGTCTGACATTGGGGACCGCTGCTATAAGGTACCTAAATGCATTGGATTTAGCAGTTTTGGTAGAACAAAATGATATCTTTTTGTAAGTTTACAAAAAAGATCCAGTTTTGCGTAGGCTGTTTGTCCAGAGTGATAAAAGTCCTACATTGCAATAATAAGAACTTGTATTTTAAGATGATTAGTATAAATGCAATGGTGAAATTTCATACATAAAGTATGAATTGGGTGTGTGTTTGATTTTGTCACAGGAGGAAGAGTTCAGGTCACGTCCACGTTTAGACATCCTCCAGCCATTGCCTGAGAGCTGTGAGGAGATCTCTTCAGATGCTCTCACTGTCCGCAACTTTCAGGAGAATGAATGCAGGGACTACAGACTTGGTAATGGAAGGAGGGCTAGAGGGAAAGTTAAATCATTTACAAAAAACATTTTGAGTTCATCCAATCTTTTATTCGATTCTTTAAGTGAGCCGTATACCGAGACATTTTCACCGTAATTCAATTTGTTTCGATCATTTTGGTATAATACGTTAAATATGCAAACATGGAAACGCTACTTACCCACTTGTTTGATATGAACAATTTATTTATGTTTTCGACACAATATAAATGTTTAAATATATCCCAGGTTTTTTTTTAAAGGATTAGAAAAATAACTTTTATTAATATCATAATAATAGATTTTTTTTTTTAAACATTTTTGGAATATCACAGAGTTAAAATGTTGCCTTGAGCCAGCCATAAATCCAACTATCATCTGTTTATAGAGCACTCAGAGGGAGAATCGCTGTTCTACATTATAAGCCCTAAAGACATTGTAGTGGCTAAAGAACGAGACCAGGATGACCACATCGACTGGCTGCTCAACAAGAAGAAATATGAGGTCTGCGTAGTAGCAGATTAGGAAATATTGGGAACTGTTGTTATATAATCATTAAAATAGTAATGTTTGAAGTTGGTCTGTGTTACAGGAGGCACTAATGGCAGCCGAGATCAGCTTCAAGAATATCAAGAGACATGATGTTCAGGTACAAGCCATGCGAATCCTTGATTCCTGTTATAGAATCAGACAATCCATGTACATATTTTAATACTTTGATTGTCTGCGTACAGAAAATCGGAAGAGACTACATCAATCACCTGGTAGAGAAAGGAGACTATGATGCTGCAGCAAGGTTCTTGAACAGTTTCTGTTATATTTAGAAGGTAGATAATTATGAGAAATGATGCAGTAACTCTCTGTTCTACTTGCAGAAAGTGCCAGAAAGTGCTAGGGAAGAATATGATGCTGTGGGAGGAGGAGGTGTACAAATTCAAAGAAATTGGACAACTGAAGGTACGTTATTCTGAACAGTGAAGGAAACTGACACAAGAGTTTGCCATTGATTTACACAGAAACATTCAAAACGAAGCTGCTTATTGTCTGGATGTGTTCATTATGGACGTGTTGGTTTTGTTTTTGCACGTAAGACAAAAACCTTTTTTAGGATTAAAGTACATTTTAAAAAAATTGTAAAGACAGTGTTTGCACTGCATTTGCCCAGTATATCAGTCCCCTAACACTGGCAGCATTTTTCATTTTCTAGTAGATCAGACTGACCTATAAAATCTCCTGAGGGCTTTAAGGCCTTTCAGAGGTCCCACACTGCTATACCTATGATTTACCTTTCTTGCTTTAATAAAAGGTCCTTGCTGCTCAGTCCCACATGTTACACTTTTGCCATACGACTGTTACACTGCTTTTCTAAAACCTCTCTCTGACTCCAGGCCATCAGTCAATACTTACCCAGAGGAGATCTTCGCCTCAGACCTGCCATTTATGAGATGATCCTGCATGAATTTCTCAAGACTGACTATGAGGTGAGTGTGTACATATACATTAGGGAGGTTGAATGATTTTTATTAGATCATCAGTTTAAAATGCTACTTGATTAATAGTCTTTAAGTTCTAAACTAATCTGATACCGAGTCTGGTGCCGAATCTGATGCCGAGTCTGATGCCGAGTCTGATACCTCTTCTATAATGTTTTTAACATAGTTAAAATCTGAGTTTCCTCTTGAACATTAGGTGGCGGACCGCAAGTTTTTTTAGTCTCTGCATTGCTGTTTGAGCTTTTTTGTAAAAATTGTAAATTTGTCGACACATACATTTGTTACATAATCCAAACACAATTGCAAATCTTGCATTACCATTTGCGTTTACACTTTTGCAAACGCAATGCTAATGACCGCCAAATTAAAAAAAAAACATTTGCAACTGAATTTCCCATGTCTTTTGAGCTGACCATCAGATTTAAATAGCAATATTAATTACATTGTTTGATTTTTAAAATTCTCTGCGCCGCGTATGGAGCCTGCCATAGCTGAAATAGAATTCCAAATCCTTGGATCCTTGTAATGGACTGCGTTAATAAAAGAACAACAAGCAATTTTATGTTTTGCATTTCTTTCCCCTAACTTGACTGAAATTGAACCCGACCTTGACTTAAAAACTGAGGTACGTACGAACCATGAATATTGTGTCCTGTTACACCCCTAGTACTATAGTATCAGTGTGAGATAATCTGCTGATGTATGCATAAAAACTGTCTTTTTCTCAGCCGACATTTATTTACATTATGCTGATACTAAACATCCATTCAGCAGGATTTTTTAGTTCATTTGTGCGACGTGTGCTATTACTATTATAAGGATTCCAATAAATAGTTTTCAATCACAAGACAAATTTTTTTCCCATAAAAAATGAATGGGGACGAAAACATGAGTGTCACAGCTCAGCTCTCATCATGCCTGTTTTGCATATCCAAAATATATATTTTTTATAAATAAATAAACATGCAGAAAATAGCGGCTGACATGACATACCAAACGCTTGTATTAATGAGGAGAATTGCATCAAGCACTTTTCACAGAAAATGAAGAGCATTTAGTGACTGTTTTTGCACTGTGACTCATCACTCATATCTTTTTCAGGAATTCCAAATTCTTGTTAGAATTTTTATACAATAAAATATTAACTAAATGATCATCTCCTGCAGGGTTTTGCCACGCTTATCCGACAGTGGCCAGGAGAGCTCTACAACAACATGACTATTGTACAGGCAGTGAACGACCACTTAAGAAAGGACCCCAACAACAGCATCCTGCTCACCACATTGGCTGAACTGTGAGTGACATGATGTGAAGTATTTTCAAGGATTTCATCTTTGATTATACTGCGGTCATGTTTTTATTTCTGTTAAAATAGTCAAGACACTTGAATAGCTTATAGTTATTATAGCCAAACTATTTTAATCATGACCATGAACAAGCAAAGAAAAATGGTACAGTCTTCTGCTATAGTCTTGATAGGCGTATCACGCAGGTCTGACCTACCATGTGTCTTTATGACCAGATATTAACACAGATAAATCTCTCCACTCTTCTGGGAAGATGTTCCACTAGATTTTGGAGTGTGCTTATGGATATTTGTGTTTATCCGCCACAAGGGTATTATGAAAGGCAGGTACTGATGTAGGTGAGGAGGCCTGGGGTGCAGTCAGTGTGCCAATTCATCCCAAAGGTGTTCAGTAGGGATGAGATCAGAGCTCTATAGCAGGCCACTCAAGATCTTCCACTACAAAGCATGTAAACCAGATCTTCAAGGAGCTCACTTTGTGCACAGGGGCATTGCCATGCTGGAACAGGTCTGGGTTTCCAAGTTCAAGTAAAGGCAAAATATTATTATAGCACATCTAAAGACCCTTGGCCTTCCTCTTTTCCTTCTTCCTGGTGGTTCCATTTTCAGCATTCTCCTACCGATATACCCCATGTCCCTCTTCTGTACATGTCCAAACCATCCTAATCAGGCCTCTCTCACTTTGTCTCCAAAACGCCCTACATGATATATATATATATATATATATATATATATATATTCATTCATTCATTCATTCATTCATTCAGTCCACTAACTATCAGATGAGAGATGAGTACCGCAACGTACCAGAACCTGATAATAAAATAATGGGGAGAAGTGATTTATCCAAAATAAAAAGATGTGCTCTCTGCTTAAGGCGAATGGATTGGTTCAAGAGAAACCACAATTCCACTTGCCATTTCTACTGGGCAGACTTTTGCTCTGGAACAGTAAATCTGAAATTTCCAAATATAATCATAATGCCATATGTCTGTCTTTAGATACACATATGACCAGCGCTATGATCGTGCTCTGGACATCTACCTGAGGCTGAGACACAAAGACGTCTTCCAGCTTATCCATAAACACAACCTCTTTTCTTCCATTGAGGACAAAATTGTCCTTCTCATGGACTTTGACAAGGAGGTGAGCCATCAGCATGTTGGTCTACAGATTTTTAATAAAGTGACAGAAGCTTTTTTCTTTCAGTTTTAAAAACACAAAGAAACTGTAAATATTGTTTGACAATGTAGTAAAACATGAATGAATCCTAGTTAAAAGGTATTTAGTATTTGTTTGGAGAAACCAGTCAGAAAGATGACTGTTTTTTTTTTACCACAAGATTTTTATGAGGTTTAAGTAGATACAAATAGTACAATAGAGTACAAATATTTTACCAAAACGCTGTGCATAGATCATTCCGGGTAAAGAGACAGTTTAATTAGCGTAGCTGTAAATGTTTTTCAGGGTTCAGTTCAGGTTTTGATCAAAGTGTCTGAGGTTTCCATGCCATCTCAGAACAGATGAATGGAGCAGATGGCAAGTTTGGCCAAATTTTTAAAATATGTTCACCTTATTAAAATAGAAGATCAGTGAGCCGATAAAAAGTAGTAAAAACTAAATTTAATAATGTGATTATTTCCTCACTTGTGTGAATGTGAGCTGGGATCAGTTGCACAAAGAGAAAAGATGAAGCTTATTAATACCAACATGACGATCTCATGAAATGAGACAGAGCCAAATATGTGGAAGAGTCTAAATAAAAATAATAATTTCTTATTAAAAAAATTCACTTTTTTTTGTATTATTCATTTTGATTTTATTGTGACTGAGATATTTGGTAATAAGACAACAATTTTAGTTCAGGATATACTGTAGTTTTAAGCAATTAATAGTACAGATATAAAAATAATAATTGGTAAGGTTATTTAAAGGGCTTTGTTTCAGAACTGATGTGTTGAATTGATATGTATTATTGAACTGATGTTCAGCGCAGTTATAGATTGGCTTTGTTGATGCCGTGTAGTTGGGCGGCATGGGGAGAGCGCATTGATTACTTGTCACAGATGTCTAAAAGATCCGCCTTTTTCTCTCCGCTTTTCAGAAAGCTGTTGACATGCTGCTGGATAATGAAGATAAAATATCCGTGAGTTCACCCCACTGCTCTCAGTCTTTGGATTAAAACCACACAAACTCTGTTTACTGGTGTGTCTCGACTTTTTGTTTTTCCTCTCTCAATCTTCAGGTGGACATAGTGGTTGAAGAGCTGAAAGACAGACCTGAGTTGTTGCATGTGGTAAGCAGCAACTATGCAAATTCAGGGTTTTTTGTTCTTAGAATTTACTAATGGCAGACTTAATGCTGGAATTAACCGATATCAAGAAAAAGAAATAACGATAATTTCACTAGCAGTGTTTCAGACTTTGAGAATTTGAGTAGTTGTACTGTATAGTGAGCAATGCATCAACATCACATGAGGGAAATCTATTCTCAAAGAGTTCAGAACTGAAACACTGACATATAGTTTGATTAAGTGCAATTGGTAGTCCATATTAGGCTTTTGAGCCGTTTGGGATTTTGGCTTTGATTTGGAATATTCCTTTTATAATTTGAGTCAAAATTCAGGTTTCACTTTAAGCTCCTGAAAACAAAAGCGCAAGCTTCCTTTCACTCACTATAATCCAGTGAGACGTCAAAGTATAAAAAGTTGGTCTCTAGATTTTAGAATGCAGTGAATCTATAATAACACATTTGTATAAACTCAGCATGCTTTGTTTCTGTTCTATAAGGTGATGGTGTTTACTGCATTATTATCATGAACTTTGATGTTTTGGAGGCTGATCTGTTTGATCTATCCTACTGTTTACGGATGAGGAAGTGAGAGCATCTGCTTTGCTCTATAGATCTGGAACAAGAGATAAAGCCCATTGGCACCACAATCAGCAAGCAGTCCAATGGCAATACTTTGCAGATTATCAGACCAAAACATTTATGAAAGAATTTTGTACAATACAATTTTCAATTACAAATTAATACCTTGACACCACTGAAAAATCACATTTTAAATATAAACGTGTAAACTATTATTATTATTTATATTGTTATTATTTCTTTAAAAACGTAATGTTCTTTATGCTTTAATCATTAGGAACAAACAACTTTATAATTAGTGTTCAGTTTAACAAAAACATTGTAATAGTTTAGTAGAATTCAATAGGATTTATGTCTGGTGACCAATAACAATCCAGACCTTTTTTAACCTTTTTTCTCTCTACATAACTTGGACGTACAGTATGCTTTGGGTCAACGTCTTGTTCTGTGGTGAAGCTGGTTCCAATTAGCTGCAGTCCAGACATAATTTCATGGTGTCACATTATGGAATGGTAGCCATGCTGGTTCAGTATCCTTTCATCTAGAGCCAGGAGCCAGGCTCAAACCTTCCCAGCTCCACAACAAAAAAGATTTTTCCTCCATGTTTGACTGTGGGTGTGAGACAGTGTGGTAACAAACATCTGTCTTGTTTGTTTTGGACTTTGATATTAACATATCAAAGTCCTCCAACTAAACAGATGGAAAAGCTGTGCCATGACGACCTCCATCTTCTTTCTTTTTCCTCAACTGGCCTCTTATCAAATCTGCTCAAAGTAGTAGTTCACCTCCACAGCTAAACGAAGCCTCTGCATTGTCTTTTCTCAGTACCTGCACAAGCTGTTTAAACGAGACCACCACAAGGGCCAGAGATATCACGAGAGGCAGATCAGTCTGTATGCCGAGTACGACCGAGCCAACCTTCTCCCCTTCCTCAGAGACAGCACTCACTGTCCACTGGAGAAGGTACAACTGTAAAACATGACCAGCTCTTTTATCTTCTTATTATATACATGTCTGATTTTTGCTCTCTGAACATTTTCTTCTCTTGTAGGCCCTAGAGATCTGCCAGCAGAGACACTTTGTGGAGGAAACTGTATTTCTGCTCAGTGAGGCCATCCTTCTGTGGTCTTATTTATAATTATATAAGTCTCAAGTCACATTATGTAAAAGCAAACAGGGAGCAGATACACAAAATATCCAATCAGATCTGGGCTTTGTTTCTAAGGAAAGGGTCTTTTTGTGCTTGATGTTTGATTTTTTTCACATCCTAAAGGGGCTTCATATGTAAAGCTTTTCTGAGAGTTGAATGTCTTTAGGACACTTAGAGATTTGCAGATTCCCAGCAACATAAGTATATGTTTTTTATCTACAGGAAAGAATGGAACGGCAGATTATAGCAGTTCTACATGAAAACATGTTTTTGAGGACATTTTACCACAATAAACATAATTTAGCAATTATTCAAGTATTAATTGATGTAAAGTATAATTATTCATTTAGAAGAAGATTCTAGTTTAGCACAAGTTTTGATAAATGCACATCCTAAGCTTTTGTGCCTGAGTTGACTGATAATGTCGTTGCTCCATCTGCAGGTCGCATGGGGAACTGCAGGCGGGCATTACAGATGATCATGGAGGAGCTGGGAGACGTGGATAAAGCCATCGAGTTTGCTAAAGAGCAGGATGATGCTGAACTGTGGGAGAATCTTATCTCTTACTCTATAGATAAACCACGTACGTCTAGTCCAAGCTCGCTGCCGTGCTGTTCTTATTTTGAAAGTCCAAATCTATCAGCGCTGTTTATTTAACAGGAACAGACATGTTTACGATGTTGATATTAATGAAATGGTTTAACTCAAGCATATGGGTAAATGTTTGAAAGATTTGATAATACCCAAAATAATGGCTTTCAATAAGAGTTGGAAAGTATTACTAATTCAACCGCACACATTTTTGTTTCCCCCCAGCATTCATCACTGGTCTCCTAAACAACATAGGAACCCATGTGGACCCCATTCTCCTAATCCGCCGCATAAAAGAAGGCATGAAGATCCCGAATCTCAGAGACTCACTCGTCAAAATCCTGCACGATTACAATCTACAGGTAGAGTCGCCCGTTCCACTGCTGAATGTCGTCTATTCAAAAGACCTTAAAGTGAACTGTATAAGAACAAGATTTATACTTGAGATTGAAAGGTGCTAATGTTTGTGCTTCAGGTTTATGTTTAGATGCCTTGAGATGGGGGGGGGGGGGGGGGTTGGGGGGTTGTTTTTTTTCCCCCAGGTAAATATGAAAGCTAGACAGGGCTGTTAGAGGAAAATAAACATTAATGAGGTGTTAAGATCACCCCGGTTAAGTGAAGTAAGCTTTGACATGCCTTTCATCCCATTAGGACATTAGAATCTCAATTAATATGGGACATCTCATGTTGGTTGACATTATTTAATCTATAGCGAAGTCCATTTTTATATATATATATATATATATATATATATATATATATATATATATATATATATATATATATATATATATATATATATATATATATATATATACACACACACACACACACACACACAAAAATCAACACCTTTATACATTTTAATCATTTATAGGCAAGTTGCATGTTGTGGAAAATATGTGTAACTAGTTCGTTCCTGTCTTGGCTTCTTGTTATCCAACCTCATTTTCTTCCTTTTAATAAGAAAATAAAATGAGGGGGAAAAAAAGCTAAAACACAGCTTGTCATGTTACAGAGAAACAGGAAATCCTGTTTTGTTTTTTTACATTTTTGCTATATTTCAAAACTTACAGATAAAACTTAGTTTTTCCACCTTTTAAATGTTGCACAGCTTCCATACTTTTTCTTGTGTATCCTGTTACTATACACTCCTGGGCAAAAAATAATAAATGGCAGATCCCAAAAGGCTACATGTTCAACTTTGAATGGTAAAATGATTGTTCAGGAATTTATCCAGAGTTAAAACAATGGCAATCCTCGAACCTCCTGTGCCACCATTTGCTCGTTTACTTTGACTGTTTTGGGAAACGCTAGTAACAGGGAATATCATGTGGTCTTTTTATGTGGTCTTCTTGTACACAAAGATAAAAGTGATGTGAAATTGAACGCACGCCTGGGTTCAAAGCTTTTTTTTTTTTTTTCAACTTAGCAATGAATGGATCAATGAATCTACTTTCTGTAAAAAAGCTGTCTGCATGATCCCTCCCACACACACACACACACACACACACACACACACACACACACAGCTTTGTTTTAAGGAAACCAAAGGACAAAACCTTTTTCACAACTAACTTACGTCAGCTATTTGTTTAATTGTTGCTAATTTCCTGACCAATAATTAGTTGTTAAGTTCTGGGTAAATGTTTGGGCGAATTTTGATCTACATGCAAATGGTTTTAATGGATGGATTTTAATGGATAAATTGGGGTTTCAGGCCCCGGTGTCACCAAGCTGCCACTCTTGGGCCCTTGAGCCAGGCCCTTAACCCTTTCACTGTAATATGCAAAATAAGTGCTTCACTGTGCTGTAATGTAACATGTGACTGGTATAAAACACCTTTACTTTTGAAGTTTGTAATTTTCCTCATGGATCTCCCTTTAGATTTTATTGCGTGAAGGCTGTAAGAAGATCCTGGTAGCAGATTCGCTTTCACTGTTGCAAAAGATGCACCGAACACAAATGAGAGGCGTTCGAGTGGACGGTAAAACACCATTCGCAGCATTCGTAGAATCCAGAAATGTCCAGAAAATATGTATTAAATGTGTTTTTCTCTTTGATGTAGAGGAGAACATCTGTGAGGCATGCCATGTCCCAATATTACCATCAGGTATGTTTTGTAGCTTGAATCCTTGAAGACCGATATGGTCATTAAGTGTTTCTTAAGGACCAGTACAACTGTCATTCGTTTGGACTTCCCTAGAATCCTCTTAATACTATCATTATGCCACCACAGGTATAGAAATCAACAATATTATGCAGAAACACAGTATAACAGAGCGCGGCATCGCAGCCAGGTATCTTATACAGTGAGAATGAATGCCATTATTAAAGCAAGAAACCCAACGTACACAATTCAGCAAGTCTCCTTTCACTGCAGTTACAGCTGCACCACCCGCATACATCATCTCTCACAGAAGTATCGATATAAACCCCCTAAAACCACCTTACAGCAATACATGATGTGACGGCTGAAATCCGATTGGATGGAAACTCTTAACCGAAACGCTATGAAATAAAGAAGATAGACTTTTGGGAACAATTTGATACATATTCATGGAATAGGTACTTTAATGTGATTCTGATAGAGTTCAGGCCAGCAGCGGGGTCACCACAGCGGCTCATCCGTATTCGTGATCCGCATGTTTGATTTGGCACGTTTTTACGCTGGATGCCCTTCCTAACGCAACCCTCCCCATTTATCCGGGCTTGGGACCCACACTAAGAGTGCACTGGCTTGTGCAACCCTAATGGCTGGGTCAGGGAACCGAACCCTGGCCGCGGCGGTGAGCGTGCAGAATACTAACCACTAACCCTAAACCACGGCACTAAAAACCACTATTGTCTTTCCCTGGACCTAAAAAAGAAATCCTCATATTCTTCCCAGTTCGTCACGTGTTATGATCTGTCTAAATGTTTAGACAATTAATTCCCTCTCCAGTGTTACCCAGAAAAGCATGGTTTGGTTTATAATTCAGATTATTATAAAACTGCTTTGTGACAATGTTAATGTTAAAATGCCATGAGACATTTCATACTGCCATCTACTATGGCAGATTAGTTTATATCTTGCTCTTTAATACAATAAAAACAAAAAAAAACATTTTGTCGTCTAAATGCAGTGCAATATCAGTTCACCTTTTCACCTTTAACAGAAAATAGGAGTAAAACTCCTAACATTACAGTAAAACTCGTGCTAGAGAACGCAGATGACATCTAACGCTTTTTTAAAAAATCCACGTTGTGTTTCAGACACGGCTCAGACCTTCAGTGTCGTAGTCTTCCACTGCAGGCATATGTTCCATAAAGAGTGTCTCCCCTCACCAGGAACAGTAAGACTTTCTCTCCTTTAAAACTGAATACTCGTGTGTCTGAGCCCAGGTTCAAGATCACTACATTCATCTTCAGTGTAAAATGTTTGAATTAATTTTATTTTCTAATAAACATTTTCTGTCTTTTTTTTTTACTATTAAGTAAACTAGTTGTTTGGGCTTTAGGCATCATCTTATAATCATATGAAAACAATGATAATACAAGGCACACTATGTTTAATCCTAAATCTAGAACTTAATGCTGGGATAAAACAGTGGCAGTATAAATGCTGCAGATAATTTAATGTTTAAGAATTAACAATCAATCTAGAAAATGGGGCATGGAAACATTTCATTTATTGACTTTCATTTTCTAGATTTCAGGTGGACAGTACTGCAACATCTGCAGTGCCAAGAGAAGAGGCCCAGGCAGTGGCATTCTAGAGATGAAGAAATAGTCTCCTTTCACCCAGTGACTCCTTGCATACATAGAGCAGGCTTTCATTTCGTAACACTGGGTGACTATTACAAACTGAGGTTCACTCATTTGTATTTTTGTTAAGCTTTTTGTCTAATGCACTTTTTTTTTTGCAGTGCTTGTAAACCGTTTCATTTGGCATGAAAATAATTTCCACTCTTGTATTATTGGTCAGTGATGCAATGGAACACATACAGGAGCTTAAGAGTGGGGAGCCTGGGGCTCTCAGGACAGGCAAATATGTATTAATCGATATTCTATAAACAATAAAATGAATCGGTAGTGCGCTGTGTCTTCAATGGATAGTTTTTCTTTCCACTTAGAAAAGCTAATGTTGGAACAGCTCACTCTATACAGCAAGGCTTATAATAAAATATCTATATCATCATCTAACTAATCTCTGCTGGTGTCCCAAATGTACCATCAGTACGATGAGTCCTCATGTGCATCGTGATCAGCAAGATTATCTGCCCTTGTGATGACACCTGGGGGGTGTTTTTGGTTCCTGATTAAATAAACATGAAGTCAACACAACGAAATCACGAACACCGTTTTTCGGTCGAGTCCTTGTCCCTGACCACATGTGGAATCTCAATGGTCTGTTTACAGCACAAAGAAGTGGACACTTTTGAAGGTTATGCTTTAATTCTGGTTTGCCAATCATGAAATCAGATAAAAAGTATACTGAAAAGGGTAGAAAGAGAGGAAAAGGGAAAAGAAAAAAAAAACATATGGAAGCAGTTAATCAAAATAAGGTCAGTTTTTCTGAACACAGTAAGCCTTGCACCAAATAAATGGGGTTTTTTTGCAATAAACAATCTGTGCTGAAGCAGAAGTCCAGAAAAAAAAAATTTTCAACTACAATTTAGCACTACAATCCAGTCAAAGGAAGCAGGGAGGTGGTTTTTACTCCTCAAAGTGGAACGATTGAGGCAAGCAGCAGACTTCCACACACGGCAATTATCTCTCCAGAGGATGATAGACATTTCTCACTTATATATATTTATATATTTCAAATCACTCTTCTATGTGTTTACTCTTTACAGTAAGGCCACTTTTAATAGAATCGATTCAAATACCATACGCTTCAGAGCCCCAAAAGGAGAAGAAAGGGGGAGGGGAGAAGAAAAAGAACATTCAAGTCTAAGATGAAGTGTTAAATGCTCCTCTTCAGCTGAGATTGTGATCAGGCCCAAGGACTCTTAACCACAGATCTGCAACTGAGGTAGTCTTACCCTCATCTCTGGCCTGACCTAAACACTCCCTGTGCTCATGTCATGAAAAGAAAACAATTTCACTTTCAGGAGTTCTGCTGATTTTAGCAAAGCAACAAAAACAAAAAACAAAACAGATGTGTGTAATTTCAACAGAAGTTCAATTGATCATATAAGAGTCTATCCTCAGAGAAGGCTTTCTCAGGGGTCAGCTGATGTCCTATTCGCAGCTCTTCAACCATCCACTGCTCTGAGTAAATCCACCATCAGAGAAGTTTGCTTCTTTTCACTGTCATAAGAAGGAAAAATTAGTCACTCGGTCCCCTTTGCCGCAGCCCTTTTGGATGTGTTCAAGAAGAGATCAGCTTGGCCAGCCAAGTGAGTGAAGTACTTGAGGGCACTGTACGAATGTCTGTGTGGTGTGTGTCAGTCAGTGTCAGAAAGAGTAGTGGTGTGTGTGTGTCAGTCAGTGTCACAGAAAGAGAGGTGTGTGTGTGTGTGTGAGAGAGATAGAGAGAGTAATTGTGTGTCAGTGTCAGATAGAGAACTGTGGGTGTAAAAGGGAAAACAATTAACCATGTAGTATAGACGCGTGTGTGTGTGTGTGTGTGTGTGTGTGTGTGGCATCTCCAGCATGATCAGAACTGCATCAGTACAACGGCAGGTCATCTCGCCCTGTGGTTTCGGACTGCGCCACTGGTGGTGGGCTGAGGGGTCAGGACAGTGTTGCTTATTTATCCTCTAGAACAGAAAATTGGTTGTCTAACTGTAAATGCTGCACGGCTCCTTGACCTTCCCCTTCTCTGGCACGGCTCCTGTGTTTGACCACCTCAAACGTCTTCTCAATCTCTCGGTCCCTGAAGCAGAAACACACTGGCTCATTATTGTGCACTGGTGATCTAAAATAGATTCAACTTTTTTTTTTCTTTTACCAGAATCAAACACCAGGTGGTGATTAAATAATGTAAAATAAACTATCACATTTGTTTTTAACTTGCTTTTCTACATTGTCAACTGAGCATTAGCTTAAAAAAAAAAAAAAAAAAAAAAAAACCACTGGCTATCAAATGCTGGCAACATTGCAAAGATATAAAATGTCCCTAGTTGCCTGGAGCATTTCAGATGTGAACAGTGTCAAATGCAGCATTTTTGTTTTGTTTGGTGGAGTGTTGAGTACTATTTCCATACCAATTTATATAAAAAATAAAAAAAAACCCACAAACAGAATTTCAGGTTTATTTCTCCCTGCAAGGATGTTGTATTGTTAGTAATTGTTAGCTTCTCTAACTGCTTCCCGCACAGCCAGATTCAGTAACACTAATCTAATCCTACCAACGATCACAGTCTATGTAGGCTAAAAGGACTAATCCAAGTTTAAAGCGAGTGAGTCCCAAGCCCATTTCAAACTATTTCAACAACGTTTAAGTCACACAATAACCTGTATTTTTTAATTACAGCAGCAAGCAGTGACTCAGGAAAGTGCTTGGGCCCCTTATTGACTTTGAAAAGAAGACTCGTGATCCAGAATCAAAAGCTAGGGGCAGTTTTACTGCTTTGTAAAGTTATAACATCCCCAAAGTCAGACAACCTGTCTGTCAAGTTACATTCTCACATCAAAACCACTTTAGAGGCCTTCCTGAGAATCAAGAGAAATACAAATCATGATCTAACCTTGAGCTGTTTAACGTTATAAGCAGTTTTACTAATATGTGAACCCTATTAGAGAGGATTTTCTGCAGAAATAAATTCTTGTAGTCCTGTAGTACTCCAGTACTCCTTAGGATACGAAGTTTCTCCTGATTAAATCCCACCATTGCTGAGAAATGCCCTCACTTCCTGTTTTTGGTAACTTTATGTGGTATGGGTGATCTTTTACAGTTTAGTAATTAAAGATATTTTAATAGGGTGTCTGTGCCTCAAACCCAGAAGTGCTGAAGTAACCTGATGCTGAACTGATTAGGACTGTTAGTGATCCGGATAAAAGATGAGCAATCTTACTTGCGGGTCTCCACATGTTTGGCAGTTGCGGAAAGCGAGGGGAACTGCGCATCACTGAAGATCTCAGGAGGCCCCTGCGTTGGTGCCTTTTTTACACCTAACCGAGCCCCAGGGGGACGATATACACCAGCAGGCTTGGACTCAGGAACCTCTTTCTCTTCGGCTAGACACAAAGAACAGCAGTTGAAAAAATTATATTAATAAAGTTCAAAGTTTTTAGGGAAACACACATATCAGGGCTGCAACAATTAATCGTTAATAATCGATAATAAAATCTGTAGTCAATTAATGACGTTATCGATTAGTTGGGCTGCTTGAGTTACGGGTGAGTGAGACAGCAAGAGAATACAACCGCTTGTGAAATGGCGGGAAGTACAGGGTCAACCGGCAGCAGGAGAAAGTGTGCGTCCCAAGTCATGGGAGCATTTTATATTAATCGCAACAAAGAACACTGTAACCAGCAGGTTATGCAACGCTGAGCTTGTGTGCTATTGAAGTACCACAGTGATGCACAAATGTGTGAAAAAACACACTGGTGAAACATCAACAGGGTAAAGAAAAACTGTAGAATCCTCATCGTGTGAAAATGGTACAGTTTAATGAAGTGCTATTGTGTAAACTGTTTGCTAACTTCGGTACAGTCACGCTGGATTGTTCTGTCGTGACTCGCGAGCATCAGGTTGCGCAATCACTTCGATCAGGATGGATTAAAATATATATATATATATATATATATATATATATATATATATATATATATATATATATATATATATATATATATAAGCAGTACATGATTACATTTTTAGTCACTTGTGAATTTTAGCGAATGCTAATGCAATGCTAACGCACATGTTACTTATTCTCTCTAAATGTTCTTCTCATTCTCTCTCCAAAAGCAGCTCCATATTTAACCAATAAAATATATAAAGCTAGATTAAGTTTTTTTTTAATTATAAGAATTTAAAACCCGGAACACACACTAAGCTGATGGTCGGCCGTCTGGGAAAATCAGGGGGATTTTGAGTGATGGCTTTAGTTTTTTTTTTCCTGCACTGTTGGCTCTGTTTGGACGGCATCAGCTGTTTCTCGGCTGGTTCGAATCAGCGGCGGAGAAAAAGAATCCGATTGGCTAATTAGCTTAGTGAACGAGCACACGGAAGAGAAAAACAGAACACGTAAGTGGTCACTCTTGCTCTAGCCTTTGCAACTTAGCAGATATGATTAAAAAAAGCTACCTGTATCAGTTAGTAATGATCATGGCAGGTGGAAACGCTGCTTTGCTTTAGATATTTACAATTCTAGCTTTTCTGGTTGGTTACAATAGTTGTATATTCAATTTATGCAAATATCTTAATTATCATACAACATTTTATTAATTATATATTCTAGATGCTTATATCTTCACAACTGAACAAAATGTCTTTGTATTTTTTTTAAACAAAAACTGTCAAAACAATGTAATATTTTCTTTAGATTTTTAAGCATTGTAAAGTACACTTTTTTGTAAATCAATACCCTGAATTAGTTTTATATAGTTATAATAAGGCAAAACAACTCAGATCAGATTAATCGGAAAAAAAAAAGAATCGCCCAAACAATCCATCATCAAAATAAATAGTTAGTTACAGCCCTAATATATACATACACACACAAAATAGAATGTCTCAATCAAATAATCAAATCTGGTTATCAAATTTACTTAAACATAACAGAAAAGACTACAAAAATGTAGGTCGAGTTTGGGAGCTCATCTGTCTATCGTATGATATATTCTAAACCGATGTGAGTCAAAGAGTATAAAGCGACTTCCAGACTTCACAGTGCAACAAATTCTCAAAGCCCTTTTCATTTTTACTTTCACATTGTGCTAAATGCTTCCTGTTCTATTTCATTTTATGTCTTCTCTTTTTCTTCTTTTTTCGGCTGCTACCATTAGGGGTCGCCACAGCGGATCATTCGTCTTTTTTGTAATAATTTATTAATTGAAAATATAGTGTAATAGTAGAGCAATTTTAAAGCAATTATACAACAAAATGGACTAAATTAAAGCTTCATATACAATTTTTAGTCCCCTTCACAGTCTGAGACCCTCTTTAGCAGGACTGTGTATAAGAGGTGTTAAAATTATACTGCAAGTGAGAAGTGATGTTCTTGTATATGCATATCATGATGTAGCCGTTACATGTATGCATGAACGGAAAGGGAAAAGGGTATTACAATTGGACCAGCTCTCCCCTACTTTGTGGCACGTTGCTTGAAAAATGGCACAATTTAAACCGTGTGTGTGTGTGTGTGTGTGTGTGTGTGTGTGTGTGTGTGCGCATTCACTCACCCACAGGAGCAGTCGGTGGAGGAGGTCCGGATTTGTTCCAAGGGCCAGATACTTTATCTCCACTGACTAGTATGATCTCACCATCCTCACCCACTTCTTCTTTCTCATACTCCTCCTCTTCTTTTTCATCACTATTAAATGTGGAAATTCACCCATTTAAAAAAAAAAAAAAAAAAAGTGAACCACACTTAAATTATATCATGGATTAATATGAAAAGCGTTCAGTCCTTACCTGATCTGCAGAGCATGAAGCCTCAGGCCACTGTAGTCCACCTCCTTCTGCTCAAACTCCTTCCATTCCTCATCCTCCTGCACATGGAAAAGCAAAATACTTTATGCAGGCAACTTAATGTAGTTAGAAATTGACCAGTTGAAGCACCTTACATTTACAAACATTTTCATTTTAGAAATTTAGTTAAACACTTCTCTCTTGCAAAAAATATATGATAGAGGGCAGTTTTCTTCCTGTCTCCAGTTGTTTGGTGAGAAACTTTTTTTTTTTTTACTTCAGAATTCACTAGCACAAAATTCGTCATTATTTGCCTCAGAAAGACTGAATCTTCACAATGCTTCTGTTTATTCACTCAATGTGTTACACGCGTACAGAAACCGACTCCATTATCCTGTCCAATCCAATGAACGCTTCATAATACACAGGGAAAATAACCGCTCTTTTGTAACCAATTATCTGATTGTGTTTGTATTTCGCAGCAGTTTGTCACGTTTGCATTGTGCTAGTCAGTAACTGGTTTAAAATTGGTCAGCCATCTGCTTAACATGGCTCCTCACAGGGCCACAAAATATGAATTAAATTTCCACCTATTTAATTCTTGTGTATTTTATATCTGCTGGCATGCAGTGAACACAACTGCACCCACCACCAGTAAAAGGAGAACTGGGAACCCCAAGATCCCACTGGTGGCTTTCAAACACACAAACACAACTAGAAAACAAGATCAATATCAATATAATAAAACACTATTCTTTTTCCAGTATCTGGTTTCTGGGGGACAGTTTCAACTCTATGTGCTGTACGAGAGAGAGAGTGGATATGTACATTTTGCTGAGACCTGGCAACCTGGAGGGATTCTTCCAGCACAACCATATGGTTACATAAAATAAAAAACACTATCACTGATTTTAAGATGTGATTTTGACATTTCTGTATGTTCATAAACAAAACACTTACAGATATGTATATATACACATACACACATTATATATATACACATTACAAATATTATAATTGAGTCGTCAGGCTAGATCGTTAGCATGCCATGACAAATTACAAACTCTCTTTGATAAATAGCTTTTTTGAAACGTTTCGACTTAATACTCTAAAAATGATCTCATAGCTTCTTTCATGGATGTATTTGGTGTAAACGCGGTATGCTGATGATCGCTCCACTTCTCGAACATGTATAAACGAGCTAATGAGCTAAATATTTAACACGTGAGTCATAATCGGGGGGAAATCTAGCAGGAATAAAACGTGCTCGGATTAGACAGTGTGAAGTAACCTGTGAGGAATCTGAATCAGATCAGATGTCCGTCCACATGTCCTGCCTAAATCACGTTGCTAACCCCCGCTAGCGAGGCTGTAAAAATGACACGATGACTCTGCAGCAGGCGGTGTGATGGACAGCCAGGGTGAGATCAGGAGGAAGAAAAGGCCCAGTGTCCACACTCGAAATATCACATGAACATGGAGATGGAAATGGACGTGGCGAGCGCAGCCGCCATGTGGACTTCTTGAATTAGCTTGCTAGCCTGATCCTAACCTTAGTACCGAAGCTAACTCGCTAGCAACCAGTTCAACGAGTGGCAGCTAGCACCGGCCTCAGCGGTACTACCGCGTCACACGCGTGTGGGACTGAAGATACGACCGAGTTTACCTTCTCAATGGTCGCGTCTTGGTTCTCGTTTTTCGTCGACTTCTCCCGGTCTTTCTTGGCCTTCTTGAGCGAAGCCGAGACCGAGGCCGAGACCGAGGCCGAAGTCGAGGCCGAAGCCGAGGCCGGGGCGCTCACCGGGCCTGCTTCTTTTCCTTTTCCCTTCTCCTTCTTCTTCTTTTTATCTCGCTTCGCAAAGAAGTCGTCGAGGCTCTTTTCCGCACCGGGTGTCGCAACCTCCGCCATTTTCTCAAAGAACTCTCAATCTCAATTCAACTTCAATTTCTCTCACCGAGCCAAAGCTGTCGGCTGTCAGGCAGCGCTTTCTACATCAGGGAAAGGCGATTTCTTTAAATAGATTTCCACCACACGCGTATGTCACACACTCAAATCACCAAAAAAACGCCCCGGTTCGCGCTGCTGCCGCCACATTGACCAGCTGGAAGTGGGACTTGACGCTGCTGTTTGACTCGCGACTCAAACCGCAATCTACCCTTCTACAAAGTGCGCCAAAATAGCGCGAGACCGAAGTGCACCTATACACTTTTTAGCACGCTAGTAAGCGGTTTTGGACGAAACCATTCATCCAGCGAGCCAACCGGATGGAGTTTCGTCCCAAAACGGATTACCCCGGATTGGAAAAGTGACTGGCTATCGACTTTCACAGATTCAGAGAGTACAAATTACATTAAAATAAATAAAGAAAAGATTTTTTTGAAAAAAAAGCTGAATCTTGAAAGTAATCTGAAATTTTACTTTTCCAATCACATCAACCTAAAATGTAAAATATATTTATAGCTATAGATGGATTGGATTATTCTAACGTGCCTTTAGCACGTGTAATAATAATAATAATAATAAAAAAATAATAATAATTATATTATGTAATACGGTGCAAAAGTTTTAGTTGCTGAAGAAATGCTGGAAAGTGAGAATTTAAAAGTAGAAGTGTTAATAGTTTATTTTTATCAAATAACAAAATGGAAAAAAAAAAATTAATAAATCAATATTTTGTGTGAGGTCTTTAGGTCACATCCCTTAACCCAAATTAATTATCAAATTACAGACCTATTTAAAAGATTTTAGAAAAGATAGTTCAGTTATGCTCCCTCTTACAAGAAAACAATATAACAAAAACAAAAAGTTTCAGTCAGGTTTCAGGCACCATCATAGCACAGAAAAATCACAAATGCTAGTTAAAATCACAAATTACCTGTTTTATCTTCATACCAAGGCCACATCTCTCTGTTAGTTTTACTAGATCTTATTGCTGCACTATAGATCATGATTTTCTTCTGGATCACTTACAGAATTATATTGGCATTTATAGACAGGCATTAAGTTGGTTTAAATCCTACATTTCTATTTTTTACCATTTTGTAGATTTAAATGGAAAACTATCCAACTATCTATTGCAAGTACATTATGGGGTGCCACAAGGCTCAGTTCTAGGACCTCTCCTTTTCACAATATACATGCTTCCCTTGGGAAATATAATTACAAGGCATGGGATTGGCTTCCACTGTTATGCCGATGATACCCAACTATATATCTCATCAAAACCAGACGAAACATTTTAATTGTCCAGGTTAACTGAGTGTGTTAAATAATTAAACGAATGGGTTTACACATAACTTTATATTATTAAATTCTCATAAGACAGAGACTTTGCTCATCGGCCCAAGAACCAGTAGATAAAAGCTCCATCAATTAAACTTGCATTTAGAAGGATGTACTGTAAATACTAGTAAATACAAGTAAAAAAAAAAACACTGGCTGCCTTTAAGTTTGGTATCACCTACATACTATTGCTACTTACTTACAAAACACCAAATGGTTTAGCTCCCATGTATCTATCCAGTCTTCTAACATGCTACAATCCTGTTTGAAATCTCAAAAATTTAGACTTCTAGTAGTTCCCATTATAGCAAACATTTAGCTCCTAAACTTTGGAATAGTCTTCCTGACAGTGTTCCGGGCTCAAACATTCTCCCAGTTTAAGCACAGATTAAAGACCTATATTTTTAGCAATACCACACACCACATATCCTAACCTTGTACTCCAGTACATCTGATTAAATGCACATTTTCAAAGTGTGCTTGTTAATATGAACAGCAGCTACGCTAATTCATCTCCTTTGCTTCTCTTTCTCTACCCATCCCGAGGCATCCTGAGTTTGCGCCAGCTCCAGTTGTGTCCCACCTCATAAAGATTATGGACCTTTAAAGAGTAGATGCGACCCCACAAACATCCCGAACCATTTAGAGACGTACCAGCACTATTTGGATCCCACTTCATCTAGAGTTTGGAGATTGGACTTTAAACGTTTAAAGGCTCTGGCATGAAGGAGTTGGTGTTGTGTCTATGATGATCTCAGAGTTGCTCAGTAGCTCCTGGTTCCACAATGTTAACTGACTCTATAAGACTGTAGAAAAGACATTACTTATAATCTCACACTCCAGTGCTCATGGTAGTTCTCACTTTCCGGTGTTTTGAATTATTTGTAAGATTTATTATCACACTCTTGATATCACCCACAATGAGGATGGGTTCCCCTTTTGAGTCTGGTTCCCCTTAATGTTTCTTCTTCATAACATCTAAGGGAGTTTTTCCTTCAAATTTCCATAGTTGCCCCAGGCTGCTCCTCAGGGATAAACACATATAATTCTCTTTAATTCCAAAGTTCTGTAAAGCTGCTTTGAGACAATGTCCATTGTGAAAAGCGCTATAAAAATAAACTTGAACTTGAACCTGATTCAGTGATGGGTCGTGCATTTCACATCCAATCCTTCAGTGGTCTCCTACCTAACCTCAATCCACCAGAAACAGCTATAGAAACCATCCATTTTATACAGAAACACAATATAACAGATCACTGCACCACAAACAGTTATCTAAAAGAAAAAATGCAAAAGTAGAAATGGTTCAAGAAAAAGCTCAACAAATGTTTTGACCTGTTTTTACTTACCTTTGCTCACAATGTCCAGCTTTTCTTCAAAAAGACCATCTTGTAAATATATCAAATCAATTTCTTCTCTTCTATGAGCCATTGTGGAATAAAAAAAAAAAAGCTAATAAATCTACCAAATATATATGAGCTTGTGCAGTTTTCTTCAGTTGCTGGTTGCGAATTCTGACTGGTAAAATGCTAACATGATTCTATGCCTTTAGAGGCCATGGAGTCAGCAAGTAGCAATCTGATTGGTTAAAGCAAGAGCTTTAAGCAACATAGATTCAGAGCAACCAAGAGTATGCGCTGTTCTTTTCTGCTGGCTTTACAGCAATATGTGATGTGATGGCTTAAATCTAAATTAAATGAACAGAAAGAATTTCCAACATAAAATGACACTTGGATGTGCTGCTTCTTGAAGAAGCACACAAAAGAAATGCTAGGAAGAGAAGAGAATAGAGTATTTGTAATAATGTACAGGTAATAGGTGTTAAAAGATATATTTAAATGTCAGCGATTCTGATTGCGTTTAGGCCAGCAGAGAAGTTTCTTTCACCTTAAAAATATTGCTAAAATTAGAAATATGATGTTGTTACAGGATGCAGAAAAACTAGGTCATGCTTTTGTTACATTTAGATTAGACTACTGTAATGACAATAATACTGTCTGTGTGTTTGAGTAAATGCTTAAATAAGCTTCAGTTAGTTCAGAATGCAGCAGCAAGGGTTCTTACTAGATCTAGAAAATATGATCACATCACCCCAGTTTTAATCAGTCTACACTGGCTCCCAATTAAATCTCGCATTGATTATAAAATATTACTACTGACATATAAAGCATTTAAACGGTCTCGAGTTGCAGTATCTGAGTGAATTTCGGTACCAATATGATCCTCCATGCCAACTTAGATCAAAAGGTGCAGGCTATTTGTTGAGATCTTAAATAATGAAGACTACAGCAGGGGCCAGATCTTTCTTTTATAAAGCCCCACAGTTATGGAACAGTCTTCCAATCAGTGTTTGGGACACAGACAGAGTCTCAGTGTAAAAGTCGAGGCTAAAAACATATTTATTTTGTCAAGTCTTTTTTTTTTAAGAAGATTTTTCTTAGGTAAAGGATCAGATCTGAAGTTATCATTGATATAGAGTGTTTGGTGAACTGGGATATTTGTATGCTGTTGTTCCCACACTCTCACACCTTCACTCAGGTTTGTTAATGGTGGTTGTAGTTAGTTATGCTGCCATAGCGAATATTGCTGAAGTCCCCAACTGCACAATGTCCTTTAATAAACAATAAGGAGACATAATAATCCATATCCTTTTCTTCCTGTCACCCCTCTTTTCTCTCTCTCTCTCTCTCTCTCTCTCTCTTGGTCGAGTTAAACATTCTCCTGAGGTTCCAGTCACCACTGTTCCTGCCCCTCTTCCCTCCGCGGATCTTCCTACTTTGTCCAGGCCTGCCTCTGAATAGTGTCCCCGTCGATTGGAGGCCACTCTGTGCAGCTGGGGACGGTTTCTCATCAATGCCCTGGGCAGTTCCATGAAATTCAAGAGTAAGAACAGGAGCTTTGAAGATGGATTTGGACTGTAGTTAATGTCAACAGTCTGCTACACTGACTCAGGACTACAGTTTGTTCTGCTCATCATCACTGTACCCCACAACATAGTTTATCTGTAATAAATGGATATTCGGTGCAACCCAGATGAAGATGGGTTCCCTCTTTTTAGAGGATGAAGATGGGTTCCCTCTTGCCACAGTCGCCACCGGCTTGCTCATGAGAAACAAACTTACACTTATAAAGAACATCTTATTTATTTTTATTACACATTATCTGTGTAAAGCTGCTTTGAGACAATATTCATTGTTTAAAGCTTTATACAAATAAAAATGAATTAAATTGAGTTTAAGAAGCCTTTATTGGTGTGCCTACAATTGCTGGCACAACACACAAAACAGCACACAAAAACAGTTTTTAAAGCTAGGTAGGTTGTTCCAAACATCTTGTAGATCTAACCACAGCTTTTTATTTTTATTTGTTTAGCACTTTTGACAATGGACACTGTCTCAAAGCAGCTTTACAGGGATAATCCACAGAGATCTTGTGTGGATGTAGGCTGCATCAAATCTTTCTGTCTCTTCATCTTATCCCAGTGAGACTCAATTATGCTAAGATCTGAACTTTTACACATGGGTAGCCTCAGCCACGCCAGCACCATAGTGTCCAGGAAAAACCAGATGGGACAATGTGAAGTCTCTCAAGTCACAAAGAGGTCCACAAAACTTCCTCCATATCTGCTCCACCACATCAGGGTGGAGCCTCCACTCCCGGGCCTTGGCCTTTCCCTCAAAAGGGCATTTGCTTCTTGGTTTAAGTGCCCTAGGATGTATACTGCCCTCAGTGAGAGCAGCTTCCTTTGGGCCCACAGGAGGATCTGTCATGCCAGCTTGTAAAGGAGGCAAGAGTGCAGTAAGATGTAAGAGACCACTGATGTGTAGTTAACAGTATGTGATGATTAGGAGTCCCCAACACAGGGCCTTGTAACAGGAACCCTGGTTTCCCTTAACATGTCTAAGGCTGAAAGGATTGTGTGGAGTGGGTTGCCCTTCTGGGAGAACCCTTTGGTCCTGAGCCACCACTGCATGGGTCACATGTATAGGAGGCACCACATCGGCTGCAGCTGCTAACAAACCCAGCAGTCTTTGAAACTGCTTTACAGTGACTGACTGGTCTTCTCTCACTCTCTTGATGGCTGTGAGGAAAGACTCGACTTGAGCAGGAAACAACTGCTCCTGCATGGTGGTCGAATCCCACACAACACCCAGATAGGTGGTCTTCTGTACCAGAGAAATTACACTCTTCTTGGCATTCAGTATTAACCCCAACAACATCTCGATACTGGGTCACCAAGTGCTCTGATTGAGCCAATATCAACCAATCATCAATATTGTTCAGTATGCAGATGCCTCGAAGTCTCAGAGGAGCCAGAGCCTCATCCACACACTTTGTGAAGGTGTGGGGTGAGAGTGCAAGGCCAAAAGGAAGGACCCAATATTGGTAAGCTTCAGCTCTGAAAGCAAACCTCAGGAACTTCCTGTGTGAAGGAAGGATGTCTACGTGGAAGTACGCATCCTTCAGAGCTAACGTGACAAACCAGTCCTCAGGACTTATTTGAGACATAATTTGTTTCAGTATAAGCATCTTGAACCTGATCCTCATTAGTGAGCATCTCAGCTAACGCGGACCAAAAATGGGATGCAGCCCCCATCCTTCTCGGGAACTATGAAGTACCGGATGTAAAACCCAGACTCTCTGTCAGGGGGAGGGAAATCTCGATGACCTGCTTTCTCAAGAGAGTTTCTACTTCTTGTTCCATAATCAGAGCCTGTTAGGGCCCTACCAGAGTGGGGCACACCCCGTTAAATCAAGTTGGACGAGACCCGAACTGAATGGAGTTTTAAGCGTGCTGGAGAAAGATCAGCCATTTGAGGGGACTCAGGTTCAGCCTTCCACTTATGACATTCCATGCAGTTATGTTCGGATTTTTAAATTGCCTTATGACCTCTTAGTATCCAGACACTTCTCCTCATTTCAGCAAATACTCGTTCCGGTCCTGGGTGACACAACTTACTATCATAGTCCTGAATGAGTAGTTTGGTGGCTCAGTGATAAGGATATAGAATAATCGGGAGAACTGTCTGAAGTTCCAAGCCTTCGGCATGACATAGACGCCCTTCGACCCATATAAGCTGACTGGCTTTGTCAAACTCTGGGGCTAAAGTGAGTAATCTGCTTGTAGTGGATACAGGCTTACCAGACTTTTGTTGTTCATATTTCTCAGGAAAGCTGTCTTGTTGGATGTTACGGAACAGGAGATGTTCTGCTGTCACATAGTCCTTAGCTATAGGTAAACTAGTTTGATTTAAATCACTTTGATGGTGTTAAACTGTGTCTTCAACAAGGTCTTTCTAGGAACTGTACTCACTGGGATCTAAGGAATTTGATGTTTGTGTGACACCACAGAATACACTGGTTCTCCTTTACACTTTATTTTCAGGGGTTTTAAGGAATGGCAGAATTGGCCACTCTAATTGAGCTTGAAATGAAGTATGAGAAGAAGGGTGGGCCTTGACTTCACCTGTTTGGTGTAACATTTATTTAACTCTATTTTCTTAATCTCTTCATTTTATGCAACGTTTATGGAATACTTTTTCAACCGCCACTCTGTGCTTCTTAACTTGGGCATAACGGAGTCCTTAGGGGTACAAAGTTGTGGCATATTAGCTTTCATTAACAGGGGTGTTGCATAGCAATCTACTCCTTTTACCATCACCCTGGTCATTCTGGTTTGTAGTAAATCTATTGCCACTTGATCCTGCTTTGATTGTGTGGCTAAATTCTCATTTCTGTGTGGAACAGTATCACCTTGCCAAAGTCTCTCTACGTTCTGGGATAGTTCTTCCATTTGAGGGGTGATAGAGATATGTAAACATTGCTGAGGCTGTAGTTGTTGCTGCAGAAAGCGTATTTGCCTTGCAATGTCCAACTTAGTCTAGTTTTGATTGCTGCTGGACCTCCAGGGGGCCCAAGGTATACAGGCTCAAAAGGTGTTATAAGGTGAGAATGGTCTGCTCCTATTAAAAGGAGGGGTTGTACTTTGTCAGTGGGCTGTAAAGCAATGCCTTTTAGGTGTTGGTATTTCTGCTGGAGCTTTGCAATGGGATAAGAGTGCTCAGCCAAACCTAAGTGTTAAAAGGCATTTTGGATCCGGTAACTCTGTTGGGGCTGCGATATAGAGCGTACTTTAAAGCTGCCCCACTGAGTTTCTTGACATCTTGTCGATTTATTCTTCATTTTAAATCCTCTGTCCGTCCTTGAAGCCCCAATTTCTGAACTGCAGCTGGGAGTAGCATGGTCCTTTTGGATCCATCATCGAGTACTGCATAGGTGTTTAGGGTTCAATTATTGTGTTGTAATACAACAGGGATTACTTTCAGCAAACATGCTTGGAACCTTCTGGCCTGTCTAGAGACAGTGTTTTGTTCATAGAAATCACTAGAAATGTACTCTTTGTTTGACATCGGTTATTAACCTCATGAAGGATTTGAAGGTGTTTCCCACTGCACAGACGACAGGGCTTCTTTAGGGTGCAATGTTTAGCTAAGTGTGATCGCCCACATTTCCAACAACGCTTGTTGTCTGTGATCCATTTGATTACCTGCTCTGTACTAAACACCTGGAAAGTGGTACACTGGCTTAAGTAATGTTCAGTAGTGTCGCAGAATGGGCACAGAACTCTGATCTGTTCAGATCCCCGTGCTGAACTGATCCGAGGGCGTCAGCATCTGAGCAGCTGCTTCTGGGGGTCGGTCAGCTCCATGCAGAAAAGAAGCAAGTTTAGGCTTTGCTACTGGGCCTGGTCTTGGTTGCACCATTTTACGTCTCTGATCTTTCCTCTGATTCGAGCTCTTACAGTTTTGAAACCAGGATTCAAGCTTGAGCCACTCTGCTAGGCAATAAGGCATGCAATAAATACTACAAAATACTAAATACTAAAAATGTAAAAGTAAGTTAAAGAAATAAATGAGTGTTTGTGGAGTGTAATCACACCAAAGTCTTTGACTGCTGTACACTCTGAGACTGAAAGACCGCCCAGAGATGCTACGTATCGGAAAGTTTACTTTACTGTTGCCTGCAGACACTCGGATTTTAAATCCTTTGTCCAGAGTGTCTGCTACCATTTCTTTGCACCCAGTTACTTTTTTCATGTTTTGGAGGTATGGCATTTTCGCTGCAATTCTTCCATTAAGACCACTTATTTTAAGACTTCTCCAGGAGGTAGATGAGTGTAGCTGGGTACCAATTGTATTTGCCAGTTCTTTCTTCTCTACTGCATTACAATCCTGAAGATCATAACAGTCCTGTAGATGCAGTCCATCCAGTCCTCAACATTGCCTGTTTCTGCTTTTTCAAAATACCTTGAACAGCACATTAAAACACCAGTCTGCTTTAAAATCATAGACTGGGAGAGACCTTGCTGATGAAGTACACAGTAACTACCCTGTCAAGTTTCAAGTCAATTCAAGTTTATTTCTATAGCATTTTTCTCATTAGACATCGTCTCAAAGCAGCTTTACAGAATTTAAGAATTAAGGTGAATGATGTGTTTATCCCTGATAAGCAGCCTGGGATGACTGTGGCAAGGAAAAGCTCTTATATGTTATGAGGAAGAAACCTTGAGAGGAACCAGACTTAAAAGGGGAACCCATCCTCATTTGGGTGATATCAAGAGTGTGATTATAAATATTTAAAACAATAAAAAACACCGGAGAGTGAGAACTAACATGAGCACTGGAATGTAAGATTATGAGTAATGTCCTTTCTATAGTCTTATACAGTCAGTTACTGTACTGTTTCTGTAACCAGGAGCTACTGAGCAACTTGTAAAATAGCACAACATTTGAGATCATCATAGATCCAACACCAGCTTTTCCATGCCAGAGCCTTTAAACACTCAAAGAGGTCCAATGTCCAAACACTACATAAAGTGAAATCCAAATAGCGCTGGTACGTGTCTAGATAGTCGTGATGTTTGTGGGGTCGGCATCTACTTCTTTAAAGGTCCACAATCTACATGAGCTGGTGCAACCTCAGGATGCTTTGAGATAGGTAGAGAAAAAGAAGCAGTGGAGAGGAATTAGCTTAGCTGCTGTTTATAATATAATATTAACAAGCACAAGTTGATAATTTGGAGCACAAGGTTATGATGTGTGTTATGTGTAGGACTGGCTAAAAGGTAAGTCTTTAATCTGCGCTTAAACTGGGAGTATCCCGAACACTGTCAGGAAGACTATTCCAAAGTGTAGGAGCTAAATGTGAGAATGCTCTACCACCTTTAGTGGACTTTGCTATTCTAGGAACTACTAAAAATCCAGAGTTTTGAGATCTCAAGAAGCGTGACTGATTGTAGCATGTTAGAAGACTGGATAGATACATGGAAGCTAAACTATTTAGGGCTTTATAGGTAAGTAGCAATACTTTGTAGATGATTTGAAAATTAATAGGTAGCCAGTGTAGGAATGATAAGATTGGGGTTATATGGTCATATTTTCTCAACCTTGTGAGAACCCTGACTGCTGCATTCTAGGCTAACTGTAACATGTTTATTAAGGATGCAGGACAACCACCTAGTATTGCATTACAATAGTCCAGTCTAGAGGTCCTGAATGCATGGACAAGCTAAACTGGAACTGAACCTGGTGGCACCCCATAATTTACTTGCATTAACTTGGATAGTTCTCCATTTAAATCTACAAAATGGTAACGATCAGACAGGTAGGATTTAAACCAGCTTAATGCCTGTCCCTGAATGCCGATGTAATTCTGTAAGCGATCTAGGAGAAAGTCATGAACTATAGTGTCAAATGAAGCACTAAGATGTAGTAACACTAACAGAGAAATGTAGCCTTTTTCTGAAGCTAAAAACAGGTCATTTGTGATTTTATCTAGAGCATTTTCTGTGCTATGATGGAAACCTGACTGAAAATCTTCAGAGATATTGTTTTCTTGTAAGAAGGAACATAACTGGGCAGACACAATCTTCTTTAAAATATTGGACATAAACGGATAATAAAAGTTTATTTGGATCCAAATGAGGTTTCTTAATGAGGGGCTTAATAACTGCCAACTTGAGGGATTTAGAGACGTGACCTAAAGATGTGAGGAGTTAATAATATTGAGAAAAGGCTTAACGGCTGTATGTAACAGTTCTTTCAGAAGTTTAGTTGGAATGGGATCTAACAGACATATTGTTGATTTGGCTTTGGTAATAACATCATACAGCTCTTCCTGTCCTATACATGTAAAGCAGTGTAGTTGTTGAGTTTTAGATGAGATTGGAATCAGGAGATGCTGGTAGAGGTTGGACCTCCACAATAGTTTTTCTAATACTTACAATTTTTTCAGTGAAGAAATTCAAGTCCTCACTACTAAACTGTGATGGAATAAATTTTTTGTTAGATTTGTTAATTTAGCCACCGTATTGAAAAGGAACCTGGGATTGTTTTTGTTGTTTTCTATGAGTTTGCGCTGGTGCTCAGCTCTAGCAGTGTTTAGCGCCTGTCTGTAGCTGAGCATACTGTGTTTATACGCAATTATAAATACCTAACATTTATTTTTTCTCCATTTTCTTTCCAGATTATGGACTGTGCTTTTGGGTGCATGCATATAACTATTACACCATGGTTCAGGTGTTTTTTCTCTAACATTTTTTTTTAGACCAACGGTGTCTAATGTGCTAGTGAGGATAGTGTCTATGTTGTTACTTTGTGTCTAATTGCTGTGCTCAGTCTTGCAATGGTGTATAACCTGTGACTGTCTTCCATAATCTCACCTTTGTAGCAGAGTTTGGCTGTCCCTCACTGAGGTTTATGCCTCCTTCCAGTGGTGGACAAAGTACACAAACTACAGTAGGTTAAATATTACTAATTATTTTTGTCACAAGACTGTTGCTTAACCAACTCACTGTATGTGAAAAGACTCTAAAGTTACTCTTAGCACACCAATCTATTCATAGAATATTAATGAGTCAAACACTGATTGATATATACATATTTCCATTTCCATTAAATTTTTATTCCATGAAATTCTATTACTTCAGAAAAATCACGCAAATAAGTTGACAGGTGTTGTGGCAAGTTAGAGTCAGGAGCCTCTTCCATCGTTCATTGCTCTTAAAATGTTTCAGCAAGTGTACATACAAGTTCAGGACAAAGTATGCACTCTACCCTGATTGGTGGCTTGTTGCGTGCTTGACCAGTTAAATATGTATCCACTTATAAATAAAAAGGAACGACTGATTTCTTAAAATGTAGTTGAGTAAAAAGTACAATATTTGCCTGTCTAAGGCTATAACTACCGTAATCTGCTTAGCATGGTTAACAACATGCATTTCAAAATGCATAGAAACAACAATGACTGCTGGAAGAGAAACGAGACACAAAACAGCATAAAGCATTTTCCTTTTATTGCTCAGCAGTAAAAAGTACAGTGTATGTGCTACAATACAAAATAATTTGAACATGTGATTCTCTCTCCTAAAAACTGTGTTAAGCAGTCAACAATAAACCCAATATTTTTCCTACGAATCCTTCCTAAATGTAAAATTGAAAATAACAAGATGATAAAAGATTAAAAGAAAAACACAGACAATAAAATCGGTATATGACAACAGAAACCGTTACTGAGCTGACTTAATATGTGATACATTTACTGAAAGACTGACTGAATACCATGTTCATACATATGCTCAAAGTAAATATTGCAGTATAAAATATTTTTCTCTGATTTGATCAGTTTATTCTAATACTTTTACTCTATTACATCCAGTGTTTTTTTTGTATAATACTCATAATCATCCAAAAGAAAAAACCTGTACAATACAGCAATAAACACCAGAGGAGAACTACAGAGTGACAACTTTTGGTCTTATTCTTTCAGCATAAAACAATGCCGTCCAAGACTGGACAAACCTCAACGCTCACAAGAAAACAATTTTAAAGGCAGAAGACATACATGAACAGACAAAACGGCTTCCTCGTTCCACACTTTATGGAGCTTTCCTTTTTAAAAGCACCTGCTTTTTGTCATTAGGGATTGCAGACACTATCTACCACCATTTTCTGAGCTAATACGAGTGCCACTGTATTGATAAAGGAACCCAGTTTAATGGCTCAGCAGAAACAATACACTAAGCATGTCAGAATACAAAATTTGCCAACACAGCTAAGCTTAACATATCAAGCTAATATCATTGTGTGTTAAAAACATGAGATTTATAGTAACAATTTAGAACAGTGGTATCCACGAATGCTGCAACACATAATATGATCCCTAATCACACACAGACAGATGTATTCTCTGACAGACATGATCTCAGGTTTGTCACACGTTCCTACAGCCAGGTCTATACTTATTTAGACAGTGACATGTTTTATGTGATTTTGCCGATATACACCATAACAGTGGGTTTGAAATTAAGCAAGCAAGATGTGATTGAAGTGGAGACCCTAACTCAAATCCTTTGCATTTTGTGAAGTAAGCAACTGAATGCTTAGCAAAGCATTGCTAGTTCGTCTGATTACTTTACATGTACATTAAATGTCACACAACTGACTGTATAAGACTGTAGAAAGGACATTTCTCATAATCACACACTCTGGTGCTCAGGGTATTTCTCACTCACTTTCTCACTTGTATTGTTTTTTTTTTTGTTTTTTTTTAAGACTTTTTTAAATATTTTTAAGACCTCTTGATATCACCAAAATGAGGATGGTTTCCCCTTTTTAGTCTGGTTCCTATCAAGGTTTTTAATACAATCTAAGTATTGCCACAGTCGCCCCCACACTTGCTCATCGAGGATTAATACACATAATTCACTTATATTAAAACTTTTTGTTCTGTAATTCTTACGTTCTGTAAAGCTGCTTTGAGACAATGTCCATTGTGAAAAGCGCTATAGAAATAAATAAGAATTGAAACTTGAACATATAAATGCAGATATTTTATAGTTAATGCAATACTTTTTCAACTCCTTTAAAAAAAGCGAACTAAGTCTACACGTCAATCACATCTTGATCGCTTCACTTCGAACCTATTTTGTGGCTATACAGAGGCACAATTACGAAAAATGGACTGAATAAATATGTGAGAAACCAGTGATGCCACATGCAAATGGACACAGTAACACAGTGCTGTCTACAAGGGGACTATAGACTTTTCAAATAATCCCTGCGCTGGTGACTCATAAGGACAAAATCTCCTCAAAATTCCCTCTATTTCATGACATTCCATACTACACCTCTTCCGACACCACAAGGTTTAGGTGCCTCCCTGAACCCAGGCACATACCAAATGCCACCTGCTTTCGTATCGACTCGCACACACAGGCAATTCAAGTTCATCAGGCTTATAAGTTTTTAAGTGTTTTGGGTAAGATCACACACATCTTTACAGCATACATTGCATTGCTTTATATTCCAAGCCACTTGAACACCACAGAAACCACACACACACTGCTTTTATCCAAAAAAGACATAAAAACCCTTATCACAATTAAGCATCTGTAGAAAATGTACATCAGGAAAAAATATGCAAGGGGCCTTACCCTTACAGCAAGAGTGCTCTTAATTCATTCGTTTGTCTTTTTAAACTTGTCTATATATCTTATATATATATATATATATATATATATATATATATATATATATATATATATATATATATATATATATATATATATATATATATAAGCTCAGTCTCTGAAGGTTCACCAAAGAATATATATTTATAATATAATATATATAATATTTAAAAAAAAACTTTGAGTAAGAAAAAAAAGAAAACAGACAAGCTTTGATAATGGTGACATGCTCAGATGTCAGAGGCCTTGTCTCTGTTGATGAAGAGAGTCTCTTGGCAGAAAGGGTTAACCAGCACAACACCACTGTCGCTGAAGTCACCATTAGGGGGTAAGCATGTCTCCCGCTCCTGAAATATAGGAGTTCAATATTCAGTTATTGCATTAAAACTCAGAGGTGTTGACTGACATTGCGGCTGTGTATGCACACGTAGATTGCCAAGGGTTAATAGAGGTTTGTGGATAAGAATATGGAGGGGAAAGATGATGGCAGCATGTACAGTAGGTGGTGCTAAAGACCAGGAGAGCAATCCTTAAACGCGAGCTTACAGTCTGTTTCAGTTCCTTGTACACTACAAACATGCCACAAGACAAGTCATTAAAAAAGACTATCACACAAATATGTAGATCTCCTCAATACAAATGTATAGAGTAATAATAAATCTTTTATGTGCTGTAGCATTACAATTGCCTTCACTTCACTTCAATATGGGGAGCAAACCTTAGAGAATTACAATGCCCTTTTGCACAGCATGATGGTGTAGAAAAACCCAAGTTTGCAAGAAGACGTCTTTATCCAGAGCGATTAACAATTATATTATTTATATATACAACTAAGCAGTTAAGAGTTAAACCTTGTTTAGGGGGCCAGCAATAGAAGCCTGGACATGGTATGATTTAAAATCACAACCCTCTAATCAGACATCGACTGAATTACCACTACATGTGCCCTGACCAAAATCCAACTGAAAACCTCTGGAATATATTTTAATGATGACTTTGCACCATGCCTTCTTAACTGACTCCAGCGCGCAACCTTACTAATGATCTTGTGGATGAATAGGCAAAAACCAAAATATAGAGGAATGCCAAATAAAACTGCGCTTGAGAGTATTTTTGTAATTGAATTTAAACAAAAGATCAAAAAGTAAAAAAAAAATGAAGACAAATTTGCAGACATCCATGCTCATATTTACTACATTTATTATAGAAGAGCACTGTATGGGAGCTATCTAGCAATCTTCACTATGTTCAACCTGGGAGCAGCGCAGGGTCACCTGGGGAATTAGTGATCAAGGACTTAATAAAAAGCTTTTGATCCAGGTTCTACAGTTTTTTCGGTTCATATCAACATAGCTAGGGTAAATCCACCTTGTAATTTTGGAGTATAAATTCATGCTCACGTAATATTAGCCAATTAATGTGCACTCAGAAAAAAAGATTTATTCACAATATTCAAACCCAGGAGAGAATTATATGTATGTATGAACTATATGTATGAACTACTGTATATTCACATTCCAATCAAATCCATACCAATCTCTCTAAATACCACAACCAGTCGGCTACAATGAATGTACTTAAGAAGGACATGAACTCATGAAAAATCAAGAATTCATATACATTATAAGAAATATACACTTTTTAGTGATTTAGAGAAGCTAGTAATTAGGAAGAAATTTGTGTCCACAGAACCTATGCATATGCACATAGTCGTGTCTACAGAACCTATGTAACCTTTATAGTCATTAAACTAGTTTACCATATTACTTTCATCTTTTAAGATTAAGGAAAGATGTAAGTAGGTATGTGTAGTTCTAGTTGTGCAACTGGTTTGAGAATCGTACATCGACAGTTTCCAGTGGCAGTATCTCGCGAGGGAGTTCCACAGCATGACGGTTGAAGTAATCCATGGTGATGGTGTTGTTCCAGTAGCTCAGGTTGTTCTCATGACTGGCTGATTTCTTTTTCTTTTTCATGCAGCACACCGTCAGCAACACAGCTATGAGGGAGAAGAGAGTCATAAATATTATTATATATAAATTTATACACACAAACACAAACACAAACAGACACACACACACACACACACACACACACACACATGCACACACACACACACACACACACACACACACACACACACACACACACACACACACACACACACACACACACACACACACAGTATTAAGCCAGTGGAGTCAATGTATTTTACTGAGTGGCATCCAATGCTCAGATACTCACAGCAGGAGGAGACAGGCACACTGATAACAAGCACCACCCATACAATGTCCATTTTGGTCAGGCAAATGGTGGCAGGGTTTTCGGCTGAGTCAAGATCAGGGTGTGATTGGTTCCCTGAGCCCCAGTGTCCTCTTGGGGTGGGAGGTGGTCTACTCGAGACTAACTCGTTGGCACGTGAATCATTTATGAGACGGGGGGACAGTTTCATTGATATATTTAAACTGCTATTAATGGAGCCAGTGCCTGTGTCTGTTACAATAGTCTGGGAGATGAAACCATCACTGGTTATGGTGACAGGGGTATTTGTGCCACCTAATGTCTTTGTTGAGCTGTCATCTACAGAAATGCTAACAGCCCCATTTGAGAAGGTAACTTTATTTGTTTTTGACTGCTTAGTTGTGTCAAGAGGAACATAGGTGGGCGGACTGGGAGACTGTGATATGGACACAGGCACGTTCTCTAAAACCTCAAGGTTTTCAGGAGCATGACGTAGTGTGATGGCATGAGCACGGTGCCCATGGCTTTTCTCCAGTGCCACAGCATGGATGGATGTCTCTGATGGCATCATTGAAAAGTAGGCATAACTGGGCTCGGTTGGCTCTTCAACTCTCATCCCTTGGGTCTTTTCAGTGGACCTCAATTGCTCGAAATTATTTTTGGACCTTGGTTGGAAATGCTCAGTTCTTTGAAGCCCCTCAGCAGCCAGATCCTCAGAAACAGCACTGGAATTCAACAACATGGATAATGCAGTCATGGATCTGGAGCTGGTGCTTTTAGAATCAGGTCCAACAGAGTTCTGAATCAAAGAACGGTCTCTTGATTTAATACTAAGCATTGGACTTGGTCCAAAACTAGACTTGACTGTTGTAGTGTGACCCATGCGAGGCATGGAGGCATCGTGACCCATGAAAGTGGGCTGGTCTCCATTACTAGATTCCTTCCACCAGCCAGGAGGGTTTGACAAATGTAACATGGAGACAAGGCTCCGTGGTTTCCAACTTGGGGAGAGCTCCTCTGCAAAGGACAGCAGCTTCTCTGGTACTGACAGGATCAGAAGAATGCCTAAGGGGGCAATGGAGAGAAAGGTGAAGTCAGAAAAACATTGGAATAATAATCATATTTTAAATAATGACCTGTGCAGTACAACTTTTCTCATATCACTAAGCAAAAAAACCCAAATGATTATATGCATTATATTTATATTATATTATAATGCAATCATCACCAAATTCAATATTCACCAAAATTTTGAACCGAAAAATATTTACATTTGCGAATTTGATTAAATATTATATATTATTAAGGCTATATGTTTAAACAGTGTCAAACTGAGCATTTGTTATATTTAATTGCAGATGTCAATGAGCATTGACTTCAATTGTTTTATTTGTGCCTTTGAATACTGCAGACTACCAGCACAACCACTGGGTGTTGCACTGTGCCACTGTCACTGGCACCACTGTTGATCTTTATTCACTCTCACGGTGTCAGCAGACAAATCATTTGAACTATAGAAGCACTTTATGTAGTAATTATATTAAAAAAGTCTTAAATTTTTTATACAGATGTATGCAGAAATTATATCAAAAGTATAAACATTTGCATGTTCAATAGCTGCACATTTTTGTGGTTTAACTGGAGCCGTTGGAATGTGTTTAAATTTCACAGTTTTGGCTAGAAATGGACATTGATTCAAAATTGTATTTCCATCTTTAACCTATATCCATTTCTGTGTTCTCCGAAAAAACCTTAACTGAAACCGAAACACAGTCGTCTTGAGCTGTAGGAAAACTTTTTCATAGAAAATTAAAACGGAATATTATTATTTGCAGGGATAATAAAGATTTGTAATTGTGAACTACAGTGCTATTAAAATTCTATATACTGGATTATGACTAGTTGTATTATTTAAAACTTCTGGCTTGTAATCAATGGATTTAAAGGCAAAAGTAAAGGTTTGATACTAGAAATGCTATGACCAGTGGAGAGTGCTATCATTAGCTATAGATCCAGACTGGTTCAGGAAACAATGCAAAAGCCAGAAATTAGAGGTATATTGCGAGGAACGAACATAATTCATCGTGCCTTAGATTATTTCATTAATTCAGGATATTACCCAACACCCTTTTGTTTTTAGTCAGATAGTCATTCAGTCCTTAATGTAGTAGGAGTAGTAGCAAACACTAATTACATTTAAAATTCCCATGCTTATTTACGCAGGTCAGTATTAGAAGTGCAATATTTGTACAAATGTTATATATATATATATATATATATATATATATATATATATATATATATATATATATATATATATATATATATATACACACACACAATTTGCAACACAAATCTCTTTAACAAAGGTCTGTAACAATTAAGCATTACATCAAATAATTTTTGTATTTGTAATACTGTATACATAAGAACTGCATGGCTGTTTGATTGAAAATGTAATTAATGTATTGTAAATTTTCATAATTCCCTTAATTATTTTATTATCGTTATCGCTTGTGACCAAGCAGGTATTAATAAATACAGAATGGCTCTAAAATCAAAAAAAAAAAAAGGTAGATTTCTGAGTACTGAATATAACTACAAGTAAGCAGGGTGTGGATGCAGATAAATATATGTATGTGCGAACTTAAACGTGAACAATATATACAAAACGCAAAATAACAATAAATGAACAAAAAACATGGAAAAATATAAGAAAAACTGCTTAAAAAGCTAAGCCAGACTGCGGGTTGGTATTAGGACTGACCAATGCATTTTATAGCCATACTCCCAACTTTAATACAGTATATGATATAAATATGATATTTAAAATGAACTTCGTTGCATGAGCAATTTGCTTTAGCATAACCTACTTAAATATTAATACATAGAAATGTTTTTTTTGCATTTTAGGCATGGAGGCAGCAGTGCTGTTTAATACGTGTTTAAGCTAAGTGATATACAGTATTACGTTTTTGTTAATTGATTTCATTATATATAAGGCCAAAGACAGACTGCATCAAAGTTACTAGCTTTTTTTCTTTTATTTTGTTTCTACTGCTTTAAATAACATAAGTAAACAGATAGCATAACAAATTTAGCTTTAGTGAAATTCTGTGCTGGGGTGGCACACAAGCTTTGTACAATATACTTGACCTATTGGTTCTCTACCTGCCAAACTGACAGATGTTTTTAATTATTATTCTGAACCCTGATGTTTGTAATGTTATCTGTCTTGGACCCATAACCTCTTTATTTCTGTAAAGCTGCTTTGGGACAATGTCCATTGTTGAAATGGCTATACAAATAAAACTGAATTGAACTGAATTGAATTAAACTGAACTAAATAAGTGAAGCCTAAAAGAACTGAATTATATTTTGCTGTAGATTTTCTCTCTGTAACAGGTTTGTCCCCACAATAAAATAATTGGATGCCACCTGGCCACCTGACAGTAATAAAAAAGATATGAGAAAAAGATTATTAGTGGTGCAACACCACATTAAGAAAGAAGGACACACTGGCTGGCAGTGAGCTGGTACTATTGTGAATCTACTGATGTTACAAGGACCCGAGACTGTGTTTACAGTGTCTTAGCAATGCTACAGGTCTGAATGATTAAATGATATATGACACATTTCAGGCTTTACATTTTTTGCAGATAAGTTTGCCTTTTTCTAGAAGTAAATGCTCAAAAATAAAAAAGATTCTAAGCCTGAAATTTAGGTAAAGGTCTTTGGTTTAATAATTTCATATCTACTGTAATGAAATATATAATCAGATAGATAGACACTGTAGATAGACAGACAGACAGACAGACAGACAGACAGACAGACAGACAGACAGACAGACAGATAGATAGATAGATAGATAGATAGATAGATAGATAGATAGATAGATAGATAGATAGATAGATAGATAGATAGATAGATAGATAGATAGATTTTTTAATTGATTAAATGTAATGCAGAGTTTGAACATCCTGCCAGTCTGAGATCCATGGGCTTGAGACACTGATGGTCTTGTTAGTACACAAATATTTAGCTGATATTTCTTGTGTATAGACTATTCAAGCCAATTAAACGACATGGCGAAATGCCATCTCTCAATTTTGGACATATATGTAATTTACTGTAATAAATGCAGGAAACAGAGAAAGGACTCTGTAGGACAGCTGGCGTATACAGAAGAGAAGTTCGGAAGAACAAGAGAACAGAAAGGGAGCCCTCCAGCAAGCTGTGCTCCGAAACGTGTTGAAACATGCAACTGCATCTAAAACCAAAGTTTAAATTCAGTGGCTTCTGGACACAAGAGAACTAAGAGAAGCAATCCAGAGGAATGAAAGAGGCTTTGAATGACATCCGAATGTTACAAGAGTTGCTATGTTACAGTGAATCCCTCAGCAAAGAGAAAAGCACTTTAGGATAGTTGAAGGAACACATACACTGATATATGCAGACATGCGTGGGTTCATACACATCCCCAAAGCCTTGACCCTGGAGTTATGCTATTGTTTAATCGAGATCCCTCAGTTGCTATGGAGACCAAGCCTTGGCTCTCAGAGGAGTAGAACAAGGAGGAGGAGAGAGGAGGAGATTTGAAAAAGAGGAAAACATTTTATAGAAAAAGGTGAAGAAGGTGTGAAGGCTACTAAAGCCATGGATGGCATTGAAGGCAGAGGATGAATACATGCTCATGATTTTGTTAAAGACAAAATTCTGAAAACATTCTAATAAGACACAAAAAAGTTGTATTTTATCAAAGGTTATGAACCAATAATGTTCACATATCTGTCACATATTCCCATATTCATTGTTATTTCTAATAACTCATGGAATACTTCTGATCATGATGATTTATTTGCACATAATAGGAAATTTTATTATGCGTGCAAAAGTAGCCATTCCAGAAGAAACACTTAAAAAAGGAAGAAACTCTCTCGTAACCACAAAATTTAGAGAGCTGAGATTAGGTTGTCAAACTATTTTTACTGATGCTACTAAAATTCCAGCTTTAGGTCAGGTAACATCCCACCCTTATCTAGCTCACAAACATTCATCTTTGTATTGCTTTACTCACTCCTGATAAAATGTGTATCCCTAGAGATATACCCAAATCTCTAATTGAGCACTTATACACAAAAACACAAACAGATCAACCATTCTCAGTGTCTCTCTCTCTCTCTCTCTCTCTCTCTCTCTCTCTCTCTCTCTCTCTCTCTCTCTCTCTCTCTCTCTCTTCTGTATGTGTGTGTGCTGGAGTACTGTTTACAGAAGCTGTCAGGTTGGTAATACTTAAGGCTGGGGTCAGGTCTGTAGCCAAGAGATAACACACAGACAAGCGAGGACCCTTTAAAATGACCCCCATGCCTCAGCACTACCCTGTCCATCCCTGCCACCTTAAGAAAAGAGAAACAAGCTCAGTTTTAGCCTTTACTCCATACACCTTGATAAGCACATTACTCTCTGACTATAGGCAAAGATTAAATCCATGTAGCAATTATTGCCATAAATGGAGTGGTAATTGTTAGTTATTGTTATTGTTATTATTATTAGGGGGCTATGTATCAAACTTGCAATAGGGGCCTATTATAATTCTACCTGTCTAGCCCATAGAATCATCAACACAGAGATTGACCAATTTTTACACTCTTAGCTCCATCAGTGGGTCAAATTTACACTGGCTGTCCAAATCTCTTTGTTGAGCCGAGTTTCATGCACCATATAACATCAATTTCCAGTTAATTTACTTTAATCACCTCCAAATGTGGCACATATCATCTTCAAAATACACTTAACAAATGTTTTAAAAGATATCTCAGCAACAATTTTACACACTGACACAAAGCCTGGTAAGCATCTTCAGGGCTATAACCCAAGGCAAAGTTCTTGTGTATGGCACTGGTCAAAATTTATTTGCCAAAAATGCTTACATGTTACTGTCTTTATTGCTATTTTTCCTCATCATCTTGACACCCTGCTTGTTTAGCTACACATTTCCTACTGCTATCAGAGAATTCCAACACTGTCTGTGGTCACAACATACGCACCATAAGTAAAACCTCATTTCCTTCGCCTAAAATTATGGTTCTGCTTTCCTGTGATAAGGTAACAGCTGTAGCACATCTGTGAATGTGTGGCTCACCAACTCTGGGTGCTTGGCCCCAAAAAATGCTGCTTGCGGCTTTAATTATATACTAAAATAAAACATTTAAATATTAAAAAGTGTTAACATATTAACATACCAAACTTACTGACATTAAATATCACAGATAGAATATGCAGTAAAAATTTTCAGCAACTTGCATGTCATATGTTTTTTACATTTTGCTATCAAAGGCCAAACGTACCTCATACGGCCTATAATATGGCATATTAGCACACAAATGAATAATCCAGTGGTTCACTTTACATAAGAACTTTTTCATTAGAATTATTTATTTATTAGGGACAAATACACTGAGCAGGCATAACTTTATGGCCATCATTCAGGCACACCATTATGACCACCTGCCTAATACTGTGTTGGTCTCCCTTTTGCTGCCAGAACAGTCCTGATCTGTAAAGCATTAACAGCATTAACAGCAATAACAGTTTAATTAACAATCAGCAATTTGAGCTACTTGAGCTCATCTGTTGGATCAGACCACACAAGCCAGCCTTTGCTCCCCTCGTGCATCAATGAGCCTTGGCCACCCATGATCCTTTTACAGGTTCACTACTGTTTCTTCCTTGAGACATTTTGAAAGATATTGACCACTGCAGACTGTGAACCCCCCACAAGAGCAGTTTTGGAGATGCTCTGACCCAGTCGTCAAGCTGTCACAATTTGGCCCTTGTCAAACTGAAATCCTTACACTTGCACATTGAGGACAAAATGTTCACTTGCTGTCTAATATATCCCACCCACTAACATGTACCATGATGAAGTAATAATCAGTGTTCATTGTGTTCATCAACTCTTCGGTCATTAATCATGATGTAATGCCATTATGTTATCCCTGGTGGATGTATGGCAACTGTTTCTACAGTAAACCTTTCAAAGGAATTTAATACCACATCCAAAAATGCAATAAATATTTTGCCACATTCTGTAATAAATATATAAATACTGAAGCCATGCTGATTTAAATACTGAATAAAGATTTCAAGATTTAGGCATCACCAAGCTTTATTAACAGTCAATGTTCTACTGGCTGGTGTTTGGGTATGAGTAACAAGAAATCTACTGTTAGCTCTAGAGGACAGAAAAGGCTGTAAAATACAAGGGTGTAAAATACACAAGTTTTTCACTTTGTCACATAAGTTTTTTTTTTTTTTTTAGTATATCTATATGTGTTAAAGGTTTTATAAAACAAAACCGAACAAATAAAGCAACTGTTTAAAAAAAGGCCAAAGTATCGCACAATTCTTAATTTAAAGTTCATTTAAATTTAAATACATTGCAGGTATGAACTACACTATATGGGCAAATGTACTGAAACATTTCCAGCCATGTGTGTTTTTTTTGTGGATACAGTATTTGGATGTGTGTTGGTGTGTAATAACACAGTGTAATATGTTATGTGCTATTCACCTAAGGTTGCATTTATCTAATTCAATCCATACATTTATCTATTTAAGATCAAAACACCTAGTCTTTCATTGTTTTTGAGACACGTGCATTTAACTTTTGTTTATATGTAACAAACTGGGGACCTACAGTTTGAATTTTGACCAAACAAATATACAAATGCACAGATGTTCAACTTTATTTTTATATATATATTCTTATATATGTATAGAATAAATAAAATGTGCAAATAAAAATAAATAAAAAAGGTTTTGGGTTTATATGTATAAATTAAAAACAGTGCAAAATAAAAGAATAAATAAGTAGATAAATAACAATATATTAGTGTATAAAATGAGAGGGAAACCACTCTCATTCTACTAAACCTATTTCAACTAGTTCACTATTTGCTTATAAAAGCACAAGCTGAAATCCTAAGATTTTTTTTTTATTGCAAGAAGCCATAATTGATGAAATCCCACAAAAATCTTTTTGGCTATACATAAAAAGGTCTATGACAGCTTAACTAATTAAAACCCAGTCCAGTTAATTTGATTAAGTACATTTTCAAAATTAAAAAATTGCTAGGCAAAACACTGACATGATTCACTGGTCACATAGAAGATACTTTTGTGTGAAACCCGCTTTTATGTTGATAACGTCCAGACCTATCATTTCAGCTGTCTATGTCCGACCTTATATTAGAAAATAAGAGCCAGTCTTGCTGGCTACATTACAGTTCTGACCTGAATCAGTGCACCTACTCCCTCTAGCTCTTACTCCATATACTTGGAAATCCGAAACCACATCAATAAAACATCAGCTCTATGAATAAAACATAAACGTTCCTCAATACACAACAAAGTTTTGCGTATATATATATATATATCAGGACACACAACGTCAGCTAAATTCCCTGTGCATGGAATGCCACTGATACAACAAGCGTTTAAGCAATCTGTCCACATGGGATACTGAGGTCCAGCCAGTAGTCTGTAGAAAGCTGTGGAATATCCTATGTCTGTATGTCCTAACTAATGCTTAACGTATTAATATTTATTGTCGCATCACATGTGGAAAATCATGTTTCATTAACAAAAATGCATCTAGTTAAAGGGAGTAAAATTACTTTCAACCCCATGGGTCTCAAAAAACATCTGGGACCAGGTGACAGTATAATGTTATTCAGCATTATTCATAACTCGAATGTTGTTCATCATTTAGAATTTGCCATGCAACCTAATCCAATTTGTTCTACCAAAGTGACACCAGAACCCAAAATTCTGTACAAGAGACAGAATTAGCAGGAACAAGGTGTCAGTGTATGGATGTAAGATTGCATGTTTCTGTGTGTGAATGTCTGTGTGTTTCAGTACAAGAAAGAAAGAGAGAAAGAGAGAGAGAGAGAGAGAGAGAGAGAGAAAGAGAGAGAGAGAGAGAGAGAAATAAAGAGTTCTTGAAGCATAAAACCTCTCTCTCTCATCCATCAATGGCTGACTCATTTTCCAGTGCCAACACTGCCATTTGGAGCTACACTATCTCACACACCTCTGACTCATGTTCCCTGTACTATGGGGGAGGTAGAAAAAACGAGTGCTTACTCAGTCCCTGAACACTACAAGTGCGTTTACTGATTAGTCATGTCTGACCCTTACATCTGACTGTGAAGGTTGCGAGGAAAGAAATTTCTCTGGGCCTTAGGCATCTCCATGGCAACAGTACTACTGTTAAGTGAAATAATAAGTAAATGTAAAATAAAAAAATAAAAAATGCATGCACCATACCCAATTCATAACACCATTGCAATTTAGCATTTCTTCTCTTTCAAAGGTTGTTTATGTTCTCACAACAACTGTTGTTTTCATTGGATTACCTATTGGATATGTGGTTATATTTACACCAGTACTGTAATCAACCGCTTTACCGCGGTTGGAATCTCGCACCCCAGGTTTATCACAGAATTGCATTTGTCACTTAACTAATTTGTTGAGCTGATTTTCCCGGTCTCTCGCGGATAGCACGATAGACCATAAAACTTATAGGGAATAATTTCTATGTGGAAACAATGAAATGTATTAATAAAAATATTATTATTAATTATAAAATGAACCCAGCCATTAGGGGGGCACAAGCCAGTGTACTCTTAGTGCCGGTCCCAAGCCCGGGTAAATGGGGAGGGTTGCGTTAGGAAGGGCATCCAGCGTAAAACATGTGCCAAATCAAATATGCGGATCACAAATGAGAATTTCATACCGGATCGGTCGAGGCCCGGGTTAACAACGACCGCCACAGGTATCGTTAGCCGACAGGGTACCGGTGGAAATTGGGCTACTGTTGGCCGAAGGAGGAGAAGGAGAGGAGGAAGGCGTCTACAGAGACGGCAGGAAAAGGAGCAGTGTAGGAGAGTAGAGGTTCGGGTTGGTACTTTAAATGTTGGTACTATGACGGGTAAAGGGAGAGAGATAGCTGATATGATGGAGAGGAGAAAGGTAGATGTGTTGTGTGTTCAGGAGACCAAGTGGAAAGGGAGTAAGGCCAGGAACATTGGAGGTGGGTTTAAACTGTTTTATCATGGTGTGGATGGGAAGAGAAATGGTGTAGGGGTGATTCTGAAGGAAGCGTACAGTAAGAGTGTAGTGGAGGTGAAGAGAGTTTCTGATAGGGTGATGATCGTGAAGTTGGAAGTTGAAGGGAGGATGATAAATGTCATCAGTGCCTATGCTCCACAAGTTGGCTGTGAGATGGAGGAGAAAGAAAGATTCTGGAGTGAATTAGATGAAGTGGTAGATGGTGTACCTAGGAAAGAACGATTGGTGATTGGGGCAGACTTTAATGGGCATGTAGGTGAAGGGAACAGAGGTGATGAGGAGGTGATGGGTAGGTATGGTTTTAAGGAGAGGAATGTGGAAGGGCAGATGGTGGTAGATTTTGCTAAAAGGATGGAAATGGCAGTGGTGAACACGTATTTTAAGAAGAAGGAGGATCATAGGGTGACGTATAAGAGTGGAGGAAGGTGCACACAGGTGGATTATCTTCTGTGTAGGAGATGCAACCTGAAGGAGATTGGAGACTGTAAGGTGTTGGCGGGGGACAGTGTAGCTAGACAGCATCGGATGGTGGTCTGTAGGATGGTTTTGGAGGCGAAGAAGAAGAGGAGGAAAGTAAGGTTTGAAAGAAGAATAAGATGGTGGAAACTGAAGGAGGAAGAGTGTAGTGTGAGGTTCAGGGAAGACATCAGACAGGGGCTTGGTGGTGGTGAAGAGGTGCCGGATGATTGGGCAACTACTGCAGGAGTGATGAGGGAGGCAGCTAGAAAAGTACTTGGTGTGACATCTGGAAAAAGAAAGCAAGACAAGGAGACGTGGTGGTGGAATGAGGAAGTGCAGGAGAGCATTAGGGGAAAGAGATTTGCAAAACAGAAGTGGGATCGACAGAGTGATGAGAAGAGTAGGCAGGAGTACAAGGAGATGCGGCAGCAGGTTAAAAGGGATGTGGCGAAAGCCAAGGAAAAGGCATATGAGGAACTGTATAAGAGGTTGGACACTAAGGAAGGAGAAAAGGATTTATACCGATTGGCCAAGCAGAGGGACCGAGCTGGGAAGGATGTACTGCAAGTTAGAGCAATAAAGGATGGAGAGGGAAATGTGTTGACTCGTGAGGAGAGTGTGTTGAGAAGATGGAGGGAGTATTTTGAGCAGCTGATGAATGAGGAAAATCAGAGAGAGAGAAGGTTGGAGGATGTGGAGTCGGTGAAGCAGGATGTAGATAGGATTAGTAAGGAGGAAGTGAGAGCAGCGATTAAGAGGATGAAGAATGGAAAGTCGGTTGGACCAGATGACATACCGGTAGAAGCGTGGAGATGTTTAGGAGAGATGGCAGTGGAGTTTTTAACCAGATTGTTTAACAGGATTCTGGAAGGGGAGAGGATGCCTGAGGAATGGAGAAGAAGTGTGCTGGTACCGATCTTTAAGCATAAGGGAGATGTGCAGACCTGCAGTAACTACAGGGGAATTAAGTTGATCAGTCACACCATGAAGTTATGGGAAAGAGTAGTGGAAGCCAGGCTGAGAGAAGAGGTGACCATCTGTGAGCAACAGTATGGTTTCATGCCGAGGAAGAGCACCACAGATGCCTTATTTGCTTTGAGGATGTTGATGGAGAAGTATAGAGAAGGACAGAAGGAGCTGCATTGTGTATTTGTGGATTTAGAGAAAGCGTACGACAGGGTGCCGAGAGAGGAGTTGTGGTATTGTATGAGGAAGTCAGGTGTTCCAGAGAAGTATGTGAGGGTGGTGCAGGACATGTATGAGGACAGTGTGACGGCAGTAAAGTGTGCAGTAGGTACGACAGACTGGTTCAGGGTAAAGGTTGGACTGCATCAAGGATCGGCCCTGAGCCCTTTCCTGTTTGCAGTGGTGATGGACAGGTTGACGGACGAGGTCAGACAGGAGTCTCCCTGGACTATGATGTTTGCAGATGATATTGTGATTTGTGGTGAGAGTAGAGAGCAGGTTGAGAAGAGCCTGGAGAGGTGGTGATATGCGCTGGAGAGAAGGGGAATGAAAGTCAGTAGGAGTAAGACAGAGTACATGTGTGTGAATGAGAGGGAGGGCAGTGGAGTGATGCGGTTGCAGGGAGAAGAGGTGGAGAAGGTGGAGGAGTTCAGGTACCTGGGGTCAACAGTGCAAAGTAATGGAGAGTGTGTTAGAGAAGTAAAGAAGAGAGTGCAGGCAGGGTGGAGTGGGTGGAGAAGAGTGACAGGAGTGATTTGTGATAGAAGAGTATCTGCAAGAATGAAAGGGAAAGTTTATAGGACTGTGGTGAGACCTGCGATGTTGTATGGATTAGAGACAGTGGCATTGAGTAAAAAACAGGAGGTGGAGCTGGAGGTAGCAGAGCTGAAGATGTTGAGGTTTTCGTTGGGAGTGACGAGGATGGACAAGATTAGAAATGAGTTTATTAGAGGGACAGCACATGTAGGATGTTTTGGTGACAAGGTGAGGGAGGCGAGATTGAGATGGTTTGGACATGTGCAGAGAAGGGACATGAATTATATTGGTAGAAAAATGCTGAAGATGGAGCCACCAGGTAGGAGGAAAAGAGGAAGGCCAAGGAGGAGGTTCATGGATGTGGTGAGGGAAGACATGCAGGTAGTTGGTGTAAAAGAGGCAGATATCGAGGACAGGGTGGTATGGAGACGGATGATCCGCTGTGGCGACCCCTAATGGGAGCAGCCGAAAGAAGAAGAAGAAGAAGAATTATTAATTATAAAATGAAGTAAAATGTTAATACAGTACAGTACTGTATACATAAAATAGCATTTTTGGGGTGGTTTTTCTTTTATCGCGGGTGGTTTTGGAACGTAACCACCGCGATAAATGATGATTATTGTAGTTTGTTTCAGCAAATTCAAAACCATTGTGTTGATTTTTGCATTGGCTTTATCTATTTTTTCTCAGTGTCAAAATGCCTGCCATTTTCCCAAAGATAGCTCACTGATCTTCATATGGGTTCATTCTTTCCAACAACAAATGCAGTCTTCACAGGCAAAACCAAGACCCAAACCAATAAGAGACTTTCAGAGCTCTTAATTGTTCATACAATTCATCTAACAGGTCACACCTGGGCAACAAGAAACACAGTAGAATTTTTGTAAGAACTTGAAAAAAGGTGGGGACGACAAAAGTGCTAAAATTATAGCTTATATACCACATCCAGATGTAATTATTGGGAAATGAAAGCTGAAATTTCGATCTACTGCATCAACATATATCATCTTATGATATAAAAAATCAAATGTGTTTAATGTACAGCAAAAAAATTTTTTTTGTTATTAGCTTTACTGTTCTAATATTTTCTGAGGGGACTGTATATGAAGGTGTACTGGGAAAATTAGAAAACTATGTAGTAAAAGAAAAAAAGATCAGAGTGTGATTACAGCTGTGGCCAGGGGTAATAAACATGCTTTTAAATAAAAATTAGGGCTGTCAATTGATTGAAATATTTAATCGCAATTGATGGCACGATTGTCAAAGTAATTATGGTATTTTACATTACGGAAATTATCAGGACACCGTACTTAACTTTTGCTATGTTTCCACATGGACGTTTATAATTGCCGGATGTGTGCATCATGCAGATTTTGGTGCTTGATTTGAGACTTGGTGCATCAGTAAAACAAAAGTTTACTGAATAAAAATAATTTTTCGGTGGAGTTTATTATTAATATTTTATATCTGAGTAAAGAAAGAATGTCGTGAATAAATGTGTATTGCGTTGAAGGTTTTAATTTCACCTCTTTTATATTTATATTTAAAATAAAAATGGTCACAGAAATGCATGCTGCATTAATCGCGTAATAATAAAATTAGTGCTGTTAAAATTAATTCGCGTTAATGCGTTATTAATGCATTAATTTTGACAGCCATAATTAAAATCCATTATAAGTGAAAAAGGGTATAATAAAACACATACTGAGGATCAATTATATTTTAAAAACTTGGCAAATAGCATGTTCCAATGTGTTAGTTTCATGCAGAGATTAAATTACAACCTGATCTATGTTTCCAATTGGACCAACCCATATTCATAGCACAGGGAGAACATTTTTATTAGAAGAGAAACCCATGCAGTATGAAATATGGAATATATAAGCAGCCTGTGACATTCATAAAGTCTTGTAATAATATGCTTTCAATAACTAATGTGAATAGGAACATTCAGTACATTCTGGTTGCCACTTAGTATTCAATATTTGGCTCATTTTTACAATTAAAACAAAAAACATTCACCACAGGATCTCCATGTTCTTCATTTTCTTGTCGATACATTCAAAATTGCTCAGTTTAATCAGTTTTATACTGCATGTGATAGTGCCAGCTTAACAATGAGAGGCTGAAAGAGTCTGATGTTGAACTACAAAAGGATAAAGGTTTTAGTGTTTTGCATTTTTTTTAATTGATGAGGAACAATAATGAATTAATTACTTCAATTAATTTTTGTTTGTTTTTGGGATCTGTAATATTGAAATCACTTGTGTCTATTTACCCTCTAAACTATTTTAGCTAGTGCAGTAACTTAGGCTAATGGCTAACAGGTGGGTTTTTGGTGTTCTTTTAGTACTTTTGTTGTATTGGTAAGAATAATGTGATCAATGCTTTTAAAAGTCTACATCTACAGATTAGCATCTCTGCTTCTCCTAAAATGCTAACATTAGCCAATGTGCCTTTTATGTTTTTCTGTGATTTTTGCATTTCAGTCTTTCAAACTTGAAAGAACAGATCATTAATAAATCTTTACACATTCCAAATCACATGCTACACCAAACATGGGCATTGGTTTTCTAATTTCTCGCAACTATTTATTTTCTACCTGGGTTTGGGTTTTGATAAAACTGATTCTCAATTTTCAATATTGTTGTTTTAAACCTGTTTGTTAAAACCATTTTGTCTGACTACTGCCTTTAGCCAAACTTAGTAAATATAGCCATATAATAAGCTATAAAATGAGCATAATTTACTTAAATTCTTTGTCAGATTAGATTGCTTTCATGCTTTCTATGGATGCTTACTCCAGCACACATTTTTACTAAGATAGGGCCAGCAGTTTTCAGCCTCAAGTCAGAAACTGAAGACAAATTGAAGTGTGTCATGAAAAGGTCAGGGCAGATAAGAAAATGGTGTGATTCTTAGTGTACATGATCAGACAGAAATAGCTGTATCTTGAAGTGATTTATAGTGTACAGTTTATTGTAAGTACACTGAAGGTGAACTAAATAATAAATGAGTACAATGGAAGTTTTTTTTATTGTGGAACTTTGTTTCAAAGAAGTTCAGGTTCCAGGAGGAATGTATGTGATGTTACACCTGTAATGCACTCAGCAAAGTTTCATTACTGGTATTGGCATGTTTTGTCCTCCATTGTTCTTGTGTGCTGAGTGGGCTGCTGTGGCATGCTGACACCTGTACATGTGTTTGCTTCCATGCATGTAATCCTAAAATACTGTATATTGCAAAAAGATTTGTTGTGAGAAACTGATTTTGGGTTGGATGAAATATGACGAGTGGGCTTAAAATATAACTGGGTGAGTCGAATCGGGTCTGGTTGTGTTAAACAATCACATGTATTGTATTAAGTTCAGACTTCAATTAAAATCCTGTGTAGATCAGAGTAACACATGATTTGCCAGGTTATCAATCTTTGGTCAAAGACCCAAAATCTTTTACAAATTTTTGATCATTAAAATTCAACCAATTCTTCTGTAAAAAAAATAACTTGTATGATGAAGGTTCTATTTGACTTCACACCAACCTGGAAAAGATGCCAAATCTTAGTATTTAAAGAGTAATAATTTAGGGATAGAAAACTTAATCATTGCCCACATCTTTCCCTAGTGTTCTTACTTGTATTATAATTATAATGTATGATTTTGGCACTGAAAATGGCCTACTGTTTCTATGTTTAACTGCCAGGGAGACTGGATCCTGAAATAGCTTGACTTATTTCATTCATTTTGCACTAGGCCTTGGCTGCCAACACTGCCCGAGATCTCTGACCCAATCAATCAACCCAGGAAGTCCACTTATCGCTCGGTAAAGTATAGATTTCTAGGTGCTTCCTCAAGGTGCCTAAAGATCAATTCCAGAAACACCAAATGTAAGCATTGGCTTCCTCAAGGGAAAATATATACAGCAAAATGGCACTGGGGAAAAAAATGACAAATGTGACTAAGCTGTGCAACAAGATGCCCACAAATAAACACGACCCTATTTTAGAAACCATTTCCAAAATAGGGCAAAACACCATTAATCAGTATTTAGAGCTCACATGCCTACACTGTATGACTGCGCACATCCAGAATGTGTTAATACTTTCAGAATATCAGAAGTTAAGAATATCTCTGAACTTCAGAGGTATAATACAATGACACTGACTGTATCTGACAGTTCCTTAGTCTCAGCTGTATCACTTTTATTTGTCTCAACCTGAGATTTGCTCAGAAGAGTTATTAATAAACCCAGTTAGAGGTAGCTTTCTTCAGTGGATTGTGTATTGTACATGTCACACTGACTATGTTTAAAAGGAGAAAGACTGTGCAAATTGTCTTTAGAGTCTAACAATCCTAGTGATAAATCCGGGTTATTGGTCCTTATCTAAGAAGAAAAGCAAGTCTAATAGTTGTATTTATGTTTTTACTGAAAAACACTCCCTTGAATATTTCTGGTGTTAACATGCTAAACAAAAGACAGCCGGCAAAAATCCCACAGGAGAATATCCCGGGTTGTAAACGTAAAATATGTACAATGAATCACAGCAATAGTCCTTTCTACTGGTTCCTATTTGGGGAGGGCCAGGCAGCAAAGCCCGACACAGTGGCTAATTCAAAGGATTGTGGGACAGATGCAGCACTTCCTGTGTTGAGGGAGGGTCAGGGTGGGACAGATGTGAGCTTAAAGATAAGGTGGGAAGCAGTATGCCCATCTGATAATGCCTTCCTGTTCGTGTTTGTTGAGCTCTGATCATTTCTGCGTTGCTTTTTTATGTCTATGGTTACCGTAATGAAAAAACACACAGTTCGGGCTTGTTTACTGAGACGCATAATTAACATCACAGAAATGTTGAGATGTTTGTTTTTTCTGTTAGATTGGTATGCACAAGAGGACGTGTATACCATTCTATTGGGACAGCTTTACTGTAACAGCTAAGAAAACAATAATAACTAACTACAGCTAACATAACACCAGGATTTTCACTTTAATACCAGGACCGGGTATCATGATTGACACCTGACACTTGACAATGACACTTTTGACTAAAACTAATTCAAAAAAAGAAAATAAATGTATACACTGAACAAAATTATAAACGCAACTTTTTTTCCTAAATATTGTTCACAGATCTGTCTGAATCTGTTTTAGTGAGTACTTTTCCTTTGCCAAGATAATCCTCCACCTCACAGGTGTGGCATATTCGGATGCTGATTAGACAGCATGATTATTGCACAGGTGTGCTTTAGGCTGGCCACAATATAAGGCCACTCTAAAATGTGCAGTTTTATCAAACAGCACAATGCCACAGATGTCGCAAGTTTTAAGGGGGCGTGTAATTAGCATGCTGACTACAGGAATGTCCATCAGAACTGTTTTCCGTGAATGTTGTTAATTAATTGTTGTTAATGTTGTTAATTGTTCAATGTTCATTTCTCTACCATAAACCATCTCCAAAGGCATTTCAGAGAATTTTGCAGTACATCCAATCGACCTCACAACCACACACCACGTGTAACCACACCAGCCCAGAACCTCAACATCCAGCATCTTTACCTCAAAGATTGACTGAGACCAGCCACCCGGACAGCTGCTGCAACAATCGGTTTGCATAAACAAAGAATTTCTGCTCAAACTGTCAGAAAGCATCTCAGGGAAGCTCATCTGCATGCTCGTCGTCCTCATCGGCGTATACGACAGCGTGTTCCAGATCCTGCCAATATCCAGCAACTTCGCACAGCCATTGAAGCGAAGTGAACCACCATTCCACAGGCCACATTCACCAACCTAATAAACTCTGTGCTAAGGAGATGTGTTGCACTGTGTGAGGCAAATGGTGGTCACACCAGAACCAGTTCTGGTTTTCAGAACCCCTCCCGTACCCCCTAAACCCCCAATACAGTAAAACTGCACATTTTATTGTGGCCAGCCTAAGTCACACCTGTGCAATAACCATGCTGTCTAATCAGCATCTTGATATGCCACACCTGTGAGGTGGATTAATTATTTCGGCAAAGGAGAAGTGCTCACTAACACAGATTTAGACAGATTTGTAAACAATATTTGAGAGAAATTTGCCTTTTGTGTAAATAGAAAAATTCTTAGATCTTTGAGTTCAGCTCATATAAAATGGGGGCAAAAAAAAAAGTGTTGCGTTTATGGTATTGGTCCAAAGTTTAAAAAAATTGCCAATCTCAGCATTTCCTTCTGCAAAAAAAGTACTGAATGTTGTAAAACTTTAATCATGTAATACCATTAGAGATTTCAAATAAAATGTTAAACAGTACTACAGATGATTGAGTCTTTACTTTAAACATGCAAGTCATTATAAAAATACAATATTTAGGGACATGAAACAATATACTGACTAATATAACAGTGTTAGAGAGTTACAGTGATGGTGCAGTTTCTTCCTGCTGACAACATATGTTTCAACTGCTACTCAATGTCCTTGAGAAGCATTTTCACAAAGGCAATCTGCACTTCAGAGAAACACTGCAGAGACCAGAGATGGTGAGACCTAATTTACTTTCATTTTAATCACCATTCAAAATATGACTGATGCTTTATTACAGGGTTCTCCAAACTTTTTCACACCTGCTGGTGGGGTGTGTATATATGTATACATATATCAGCTAAGAAACAAAATATTTGCCTCTCAATGCCGAGCGCTCCATTACAAGACGTCGAAGCAATTTTGAGGGCTTCATCGACTAATTAGCAAATGAGTCCAAATATCTCCACATATTACACACATGGGTTTGAAGTATGCGAATTACCCATAGAGACAAAACAATAATATAAACACATCTTCATATTTTTGGTTAAAGGCTTTTTTCCCCCTCGTTATTAGCTCTGCTATCACGTGGTCTTTTCTTACCACCTCCACTAAAGATACTTTGGAGGGATGTTTATTTAACATTCATGCTAATGATTAGCTAAAACTCTTACAAGTATGCATATAAAGTTCTCTGAAATCACGCTGTATGTAAATTTAGATAGTGGCTCTTAAAGGGCAAAACACACAATAAATAATACAATATTAAGTCTAAAACATTTCACCAAACCGTTCTCCAACCCAGTAGGAATTCTTTTACAGCATGGTACTGGGTCGGGACCTGGTGGTTGGAAACATTCCTATTTAGCAGCACAGACAAAAGCCTGAGAAAACCTGGGAAATGGTATCATCAGTGTCATCCATTTTCTCCAGACAACACACACATTTTAAGCACACGTCCATATAACTAAGGAGTTCACTAAAATATTGTAAGATTTAAGCATAAACAACATTTCATATATTGAAAAATATATAAATATTGAGAGAATTTACTTATTTAAAAAACAGTTGCCGTGCCGTTTTTTTTGCACCTAAAGTCTAAAGTTAAAAAGCAGTTTTGAATTAACATTTGTTGTGTTTTAAAGCTGTGTGTAAGGGAGTAAGTTTTGTGTTTGTGGTGTTCATGTAGTGACCTATATTTGAAATAATATCTGTAAGTATACATGCAGCATAAATACGTACGATTAAAGGATTTTTAAAATTCAGAATTGCAGCATTATGTATCAAGTACTGATGACTGCTGGTTATCCTATTTTGTTACAATTTCTTACAGGAGCTAACAACATTAGGGTTGGCTAATCTGCCACAATAAAGAGACAAGAATACATACATTTTCAATGTATGCAACTGCAGTAAGATTGGAGAATGAAAAAAACCCCCACAACAAATGGCATTTGAATTTGACAGAAAATTATTTGCCTCGATGCTTCATTTAGTCCAGCGGTTCCCAAGCTTTTTTGCGCCATGGACCGGTTTAATGTCAGACAATATTTTCACAGACTGGCCATTAAGGTGTGGCAAATATAAATACAAGAAAAATAAAATGACACGACCTGCATAAAAACTGGTATTTTCTAAACAAAATAATAATCGCGAATCCACTGTGTTGTTTTTTTTTTATTTTGCTGGCTTGGGTGTTTTAATTTAGCAGTAATGTATTATGTGTTAGGGGCCGGAGCAGCCCCTTTAAGAAGGTAGTGGATGAAGTTAAGACATGACTGAGGCATCTTCACGTTTTAAGAGTGAGTCATAGACAGATGGCAAAGAGAATCTGCTAATTTTCCAAAATAAAACATCGTTCAGAATCAGATAATAAATAAAACAGAAATAATGTAAGTTAGGTATTCTTTCTGTGCGGCCCGGTACCAATTGACCCAGGGGTTGGGGACCACTGGTTTAGTCCATTTAACTACACCTGGAGCACTGTGTCTCCCCACAGACCATTATTACAGACACACCACCTGATAAACTCTCGTTTATCGTTTTGGGGTCTCATTTACAACCTTTGAGTGGAAAGTGGCGTACGCACATTTCCAGCCCCAATTTGTGCATATGCCACTTTCCACTCAAAGGTTGTGTGTACTATCGGTGTCACCAATTCCCCTTCTCACCTTCTGTGTTTCCACGTTTTACAAAGTTTGGAAAAATTTCAAACAAAATTCTATGCGTTTACCTTTTTTTAAAAGTAATTTGAAATGTATTTTGATATTTTCATTTATGGTTTATATATTTATTTATATATTTGTATTTGCATTTTGATGTTATTTGGCAATTAAATGCATTAAATGGGTTTAGTTTTTAAAGATATTCTTGTTTGCTATTTCAGCAATAAAATTTTTATTTTTTCTAAAAAAGGAAACAAATTACTTGTTCATTTTAACAGTAAGAGTCTTATTTTCTCTTGTACATGTAGCATTGCTCTTTAACTAAGAAAAAAAATACTTAATTAATCGATGGACTATTCGGTAAATTACTAGATTACTAAATTCTAGCATAACTGCTTTATCGGGCTACATTTTCTATTCCCTGAGTTATTTTTCAACTTTCTTCTGTGTCAAGAATCTATTTTAAAGGAGTGGTTCAAACACAGATGACAAACTTATGGCCACACAGATGACTTTGACTTATCGACCAAAAAACCTTTGAAAAACAGACGTTTAACTATTATGCTCATTCGAATGTCTGAAAATCTTAATATAGACAATTTCTATGACAGAATTCATAACAAGAGTCATAAATGCAGGTAGTTCAAACATAAATGAACATATAAAATGCATAAAACAAATAAATGCAACCTGCTTCACATTAATAATTAGCAAGTCTGTTCAAGGCATTCCAAACACTTTCTGAAAACAATTTCTTTCAAGAATATAGATTCATTTGATTTTATTAACATGTAGACCCCATTGTCAATCATTCACTGTCCATTTGTAAAATATACAAATGAAAAATATTGTATAAAATATTATAAAATATTGGGGAATTGTGGCCATTTACTTGTAGCAATATTATAGAACAAAAATCCCCCGAAACTACAAGTGATTCCAAATAGCTTCCTTTAAAGCAGATATCAGATTGAAAATGCAATGCATACATGAATAAAAAGAATGCTTGAAATCTCTAGGTGGTGAACCACATCTCAACAATCTGCACCTGAGAAAATGTACCAGCTTTTCATCTAAATCTGCAGAGCAAGTCTCCTTCGCTAGCTCTTAGGTCCGTCCTTGCAGGTAGCTTCTCATAACAACGATAAGGCCTTTGACAGGATATGTCCTAAAAGCAAATTTACTTCAGAGAGACACATCATCGCTTGACCTCGTGTTCCTGATCCATTTTGCACTTTTCATTTTGGAGGTCTGCCAGGCTCGTGTGGTGCATGTGCAGCTAACCATGGCTGTTAAAATATTGAAAGTAGTGCGGACTCAAGAGTGCAACAAATAAAAATTAATAGAGTAAAGGTAGAAATTACAATGAACGTCAGATGGACTGTTGAATGATAGGACGTGTCATCATCACTTCTTGTTTAATCTGGATATTTACTTTTTCATTTCTCTATCTTATTAGTCTTTTAGCTACACTTTCTGCATGTACTGAAAATTTTGTTCAGATGCACAGATTATTTTCAACAATTTAATACACGAAATACAATTGAATATAAGCAGCTCATGCAGAGCAAAAAAAAAAACAAACATACTCAGCAGCTGGTTAGGCAGGACCTGCAGGCTTCTCTTCATGGTATCATGTGATCCGGGTCTTCCTCCACAGTGCTCATGATTCTCTGTGGACAAACAAACATACACACACATGCAATCATCAATCCTAATCCATATTCCTGCTTAAATCATGATTGGAAATGGAAGATATCAGTCAGTGTTACCACCAAATATTGCAATTTAGACACTCGATTACAGTCGTCAAACTGCAAACGCATATGCCAGACATGCTGTATTTAAATCTTCTCTGACAGCCACAAAACCGATCTAGACATTAGAAATCACACTGATAAAGTATATTGACAAGAACGTCAGTTATTTCTTCCTGCGTATGTGTCAATATCTCATATATAGTTTATAGCACTATACATTATTAATCTTCCAGACAACCCACCATTTGATTATTAACACCATATAAAAACAGTAAGCACATACATGTTGCTTTAATTTGAAGAGAGCTTTGTGTGTGCATGCATGTGTGTAAAAACTTGAAAATCTAAGTGTCACAACTGTCATGTCATTGTGTCCTTGGGCTACTTGGATTCACTATCTGTACTGGACCCACTTTATAATAAATATGAAGTGGCTGGCTGATGTGAAATAGGATTTATGTCCCTCTGGGTAGAGGTGACATAACCACAAGCCTGCTTCAGCCACCCCTGAATAAATATACAGACAACTGATAAAGATTGCAAAAAGACTCTAAATAACAGTTTATATTAAATATGAGTAGGTTGAATATGAAATGTTATATATAATATTATAGTAGTACTAAAAGTAACAGATGTATAATCTTAAAAATTGCATGTACATATACAGTTAATGATTATGTGAACTGGGTTATTTGTAAGCAGTTATATTTCGAGTGCTTAATGAGCGAGATCCTAGATAAACTATTAATATATATTATATTCAGTATTTAGAACGAGCAGTTTTGTAGTTTACTGGTTCTCAAAGTAAGGTACAGGAGCTCCCTGGAGTGCATGAAACATAGGCAAGAGGTCTGCAATGTTTGAGACCTGGAAATAAAATTCATGGTGATCAAAGTTATTATATTTATTGTTTGGTTATAGTCTGGACACTTGAATTGAGTGGGTTTAGGTTAAAACTCCAAAAACAAGTAGGCATATGAATACTTAATAAATTTGGTTGTCGGAAAGTAAAAAAAAAATAAATAAAAATAAAAATTGGACTATAGAGATGTGAATATTGAATGATTGTTTTTGTGGTCACTTCTTGTGCAAAACATTTAATAACCCCTGATTTAGTTTGTACCTATGCTTTTACCTCAGTAGGCTCGATACCTATCTAGTTAAGAGAAAAGTTTTTTCTTTTTCAAATTGCCTTTTCTTTAGAAACCTGCTAGCTAAGTTACAAGGTTTCTGTTCTGAGGTTAAACATAAGTATTACAATGATAGCACATAGCTAAACACATATCAGCTCCTCTTTGAGTATAAATGCATCATTTCTCACTGCTTTACTATATAATTACACTACTGGCTATACTATGTCCACAGGTCTTCCAAGCAAGTAGTGGCTTTAAAGAGGAAAACCCATCAGTCACATTCTCTCCCAGTGTAATCACCCTGAACATGGTGTATACTCCCCCACTCAGCCTACAATACACACTCCTCAATTATTGTTTGGCAGAATCAATGCCAGAACTACACTTTACTCTGAGAAAGTGCAGTGTCTGTGTGTGTGTGTGTGTGTGTGTGTGTGTGTGTGTGTGTGTGTGTGTGTGTGTGTGTGTGTCACATCATTAGTATGGCTGAAGAAAGTAGAGGGTCATCTTAGATCACCTGCAAAAAAGCCCTTCAATGACTCACCAATAATGCTGCTTTTGTGATGCGTGACTAAATGATGATTTTGTGTGTGGGAAGTGAGGAGGTTTGTGAGTCATGTCCACATAATAGAATACGTTTCGGGGCACGCCCACATCCGCTACAGTGAAGTTGAGAAGATAGGAGGTGCTGAGGTAGACAGAAAATGCTTAGAAGTAAATGTATGCCTAAAGACAACAAATTATATATATTTGAATGGACATTTGGTTCCACCCAGATGAGGATGGGTTCCCTAATAAGTCCAGTTCCTTTCAAGGTTTCTTCCACATGCCATCTCAGGGAGTTTTTCTGTACCACAGTAATAAAAAACAAACTTATACAGTACATTATTTTATTACCGCTTTATCTGCGCTAAACTGCTTTGAGACAATATTCAAGCAGGTGCTCATCAATTTCATATGTAGGTTGAAACACGGTCATTAACTGAAAGAGAAACAGCTGAATAAGAGGCTTAAATCTGTTAGAGGAACAGCCAAACTCTGCCACTAAAATGAGGTAGTGGAAGACAGTCACAGGTCCTACACCAAAGCAAGAGTGAACACAGCAATAAGACACAAGGAAGTTATACTGCATCAGCAAGGTCTCTCCCAGGGTTTCAAGATGCTGTTCAAGCTATTTTCAAGAAGCACAAACATAAAGGAAATGTTAAGGACTAAAGACACAGTGGTCAGCTAAGAAAACTTAATGCAGCAGATGAAAGCCACATCATGCTTACTTCCCTCCAACATCGGAAGATGTCCAGCAAGGTGCCATGAGCAAAGAAACCATCAGCTGAAACCAGTGGGATCCAGGTATACCTATTTACTGTCTGGAGAAGTCTGGCCAGAAGTGGTTTTTATTGTAGAATGAAGGTGTAGAAATAAGGCTATGTGGTTTACTATGCATGAAAACATAAAAACTGGGGTGCAGAAATATGGCAGCAGGTGCTCTGGACTCATGATGAGGTAGTTTGTTTGCTGAAAGCCTGGAGAGTGGTACAATAATGAAATATTGTGGAGGTTTCTTGCAAGTTTGGGGCTGCATTTTTGCAAATGGAGTTGGAGATTAGGTCAGGAATAACAGTGTCCTCAGTGCTGAGAAATAAAGGCTTTTTCCGGCATTTTCAGGGATTCGTCTGTTTGGCCCCAAATGTATTCTGGACAATGACAACAATCCTAAATATACAGCCACTGTCATTAAGAACTATATCAGCATAGAGAAAAATAAGGAGCCCTAAAATTGAAAGCCCCATTCATCATGTTCATGTTTTTGTCTGCTTGACAGGATCATACAAATCTGTATATCTTGTATTAGAGCAGCTAAAATTTGGTGCTTTGAGTAAAATTCTCTCATCCTGACCACTGGATGTTCAACATGGCAGATCATGGCAAAGAACTCTTTATGGATTTAAGAAGCCTCTTTTGAAGCTGGCTCACAATAAAACCTGCAAACAGTTTGCTGAAGACAATCTGTCCAAAAGCATGAATTACTGTAACATGTCCTGTGGTCTGATGAGACTAAGATAAACTTTCTTGGCTCAGTTGGTGTCCAGCATGTGTGGTAATGCCCTGCTGAGGATTACCAAGAAAATTGAGTCTTGCCTACAATCAAGCATGGTGGTGGTGGCATCATGGTCTGGGGCTGCATGAGTGCTGCTGGTACTGGGGAGCAGAGGTTCGTTGAGGGAAACATGGATTTCAACATGTACTGTGACATTCTGAAGCATAACATGATGCCCTCCCTTCAGAAACTGGTCCAAATGGCAGTTTTTAAAACATAATAAGGACCATATACACACTGCCAAGATGACAACTCCTGTGCTGTGCCAAATATGTCTCCCGATCTGAACTCTGTTGAGCACGTGTGAGGCATCCTCATGCGGACGGTGGAGAAGCTCTGTGTGTCTAACATCCAGCAGCTCCATTATGTCATTATGGAGGAGTGGAAGAGAATCTCAGCAACAACCTGTGCAGCTCTGGTGAATTCCATGCCCAGGAGGATTACGGCTGGATGCTGGATATCAATGGTACTCATACAAAGTGTTGACAGATATTAAGACAATAATAGTTGTATTTTGAATAATGTTTAGAGGACAGTAAATCTGTACTGCTATACAAACCGCACATTGACTACTACATAGAATACTGGTTGCTGAAATTTGAGAGGTGTAGTCCCTTTTGTGAGATACTGTGTATATATTTATATATACTGTTTATTACTATTATTTATTACTCTGTTACTCTGTCTGACCAGAGTAAAGCACTTAAAAAACATGACTAAATGAATTAATATGAAATGAACAATATAACATATATATAATTATAGTTATATGTTAATTATATCAATTAATACATAAACGAAGAAGCAAAAATAATCCATGTACATGGATATAAAGATACGTAATAAATAAACTTAAATATAAATATACTACTACTACTACTACTACTACTACTACTACTACTACTACTACTACTACAAATAATAATAATAATAATAATAATTTAGCCCACAACTGTACAAGAAATAAAGCTATTTACTTTAGTTTGCAGATTAGCTAAATAAAATTCAACATGATGCTCATAATTACTGCTCTTTATAAAGGTAAGTCAAAGGGCAGCCCTCTTTCAGTGACACTGCTGTGTCTTGCAGTCCCTCCTGCCCTTTCAGCCGAACCTATTCACACAAAAAATGACTCTGGGAACAGAGCAACTCACTAAACCTCTTTCACCTCTGCTTCAACCATTCTTTCTGCTCTATAACATAAAAAATATTGTAATCCCAGGTCCTTTTATGCTAGCTGACAAATCACTTTATGGAAGCTGACACATGCAGAGTCCACATTTTGTTGCCATGGCAACGTTAACAGAGCATTATACTCGCATCTCCTCGTGATGGCAACTGCAAGGCAAATCTAAAAAAAAACGACTTACTATAAATTTCATGTCTATCTACAGCCTTTAAAAGCATTTCTTATTTGTTGATGTTCGGTTGTATAATGCATTCATTTGATGAATGTTGACGGAAATTACTATTATTGCTACTGTGATGAATCATAAAAAGTCTAGATTACTTTCTCAAAATAATGTTTTATTGCAGCAGACAGTACGTGAGGAGATCTTGAATCAGAGCGATTCTCTTTTAAATCAGAAAACAATTAGTTGTGTTTGAATTTTTGGTCCAAGCCTTGGTGGTCTTCAGGAACACTTTTGTTTTATGATGTAGATAAGTGTAAAATGTAAAATTTCTTTTACTTTGGGTTCATTTAGTAATGTTAAAATCAGCAGTGAATTAATTCAGGAACAGAATTTTGGTTCCAAAGTATTTATGTTAGATGGGAATTCAAAAAAGACGATGCTCCTCAAGAGCTGCTTGTTCTCTGAGAAGAGGAAATTGAATGTTCCAATTGAAAGACACCCAAATACTTTAATCTTTCCACTGCTTTGCGACAGAATGCTAAAAAATACATTATTGTTCTGCATGAATATGTTCTGTATTCAGAAGTCAGCCAGTGTGTAATGTTCATAGTTCCTGAAGAATCTTTGCCACTAGTAGTAAATGCAGTGTACAACCTGTAGACACTCATTTCATACAACACAATTCCCAAAATTCCATTTTGAATTAAAGAATTTCATGTAAGGAATCATGTAGTGATTTAACATTGAAATACGACTGCACCTGCTTGTCTAGTGACAAATAAAGTATTTAGAAAAAATGAAATGTTGGTATTTTGCAGTGACAGGAGCCACATCCTGTTTCCTGTAATCTCAGACGACTAATCAATTGTATTGATCGCATTCACCACTAACTTGTTTACAGGAGCCTATCATTCCAATTACACTGAACTAATAGCAGAATTACTGTGCTGTATGTTAAATAACATCCTCTTGAGGTAAAGATCAGGTCTGTGTCTCTTCTTAATGAACATGCTCCCAGCACTTGGAAATAACATTTCCGCCATTTTGTAGTGTTGCAGTTCACCACATAAATGTCTAAAATAAATAACGTGGTTAGTAAAGTCCAGATAAGCAAGAATACTGTCAAGCTAATATGTTCCAAAGAGGTTTTAGCAATTGTAGAGAATTTCCCCCACACCCATTTAGCTATCACAAAAACATCTATGAATGCTATTTTAAACCCTTGTAATGTTAGCATACCCAATTTATTACATCAGGGCAAAAAGATTTGGAGGGAAAACACACATTGGGCTTTTGCATCCCAAGGGTTCACCACAGAAAGCTCTGCATTTGTAATGCTGACCTGTAGATAAGCTGATAATGTGAGGGTTATAAAGCACCCCTGTGCATGTGTTTCCTGTTGCTGTGTGTGTAAAAGGATGTTACATGGTAGTGGTTAGCTGTGTGGAATGTACAGTTGAGGCCAAGTCTAAATCACTTTCATCATATTTCTGACCATAAAAACTGCCCGTTCACACATCAGTTATTGTCGGTTATTACAGCATTCAAAATGTCCTGTCAAGGTAATTCAAAAACTCAAGAAAAAAAATAATAAAGCATTAACAAAAAAGTAATAAACAGTGATACAATCTTGTATTTTCTTGATCTGTGAAGTAAACTACGACACACCCGCACAAAAGATTTCTTTTTTATTTTATTTGTAATGAATATATTATTGATGTGATCCACACTTGATAAGTAATATAGAAATTGATCGAACACAATTTATGGCATTTGGAAGACGCCCCTAGCCAGAGCAACATACACTCATCTTTTTTAGTTATCCAGCACTTAAGAGTTAACGGCCTTGCTCAAAAGCCCAGAAGTGGCAGGTAGATGGTGTTGGCATTTGACCTCAAGATCTGATCAGACATCTACCTTACTAATCACTTAGCTACCATGTTTAACACAAGCGACCCACAAGTTCCCTGATCCATCCTAGTGCCTTACTTTTGTGAGATTACTGTCGATAGTACCACATAGTAACCCTTAAGATTGCTGAGGTTCTTGCTTGGAAAGCCTCAAAACATCATTGAACAGTTAATAACTTCAGTTTCATACTTAACAAATGTGTCAGACAAAGTTAAAACTATAAACAATTCCAGAATGACTCATAGAGACTGAAGCTTTATACAATTACATTGCAGAAAAATTAATTTATACATATATTTATGCTCATGATTGTTTTGGTTTTTGCTATGGTTATGTCTCTGCTACTGTTTAATTAGTGGTCTGTTGTTGTCTTTATAATATTCTCTGTGTGTCATTGTTCAATTTAAAGACTTTCATTCAATTGGAAGCCTGATTTCTGTATTTTCTTGTTGCATCATACTGTTAGTGTAAACCATTACCCACTGTCCTAGCGTCTGGTAACTGTACCTGCCTATGTTTGAGCCCTAGTTTTGACTTGAAATACAATTTAGGCCAAAATTTTCAATTTACCTATGTTAAAAATGTTTAATAGATTTTTTATGTTATCATAACATTTCTTTTGCCAGGTCAATTATGGTATCTACTTTATTTACATCCTAGTTTATTTCCAATCAAGTCTTATTTTAATTTGGATAAAACTGGGAGGAAGAAGGCTTCCTCCAGAGAATGTGAACTGTAAGAGGTAAAACATACAGAGGCAAGCAGCATCCACCCACTTCTGCATACACAAGCTTACAAGCACCATTTAGCTGTGATTGATAGGAGAGAGAGAGAGAGAGAGAGAGAGAGAGAGAGAGAGAGAGAGAGAGAGAGAGAGAGAGAGAGAGAGAGAATGCTCTAGTTGACTTCTAATCAAAGAAGCTTGTAACTTTGTTAGGATTTACAAACAACTTTCTGTTAAATAAAAAAAAAAAAAAAAAAAAAGAAATTAAAGTAAAGGGGCACAAATATTGTCCTTAAATGTTTAATTAAACCCCAAGACAACAACAGGTGGCAGCATCAGGTACCAGATATGTATACCAGTATGAGAGCACAACAGAAATTAAATTCAATTGAACTGAATATTTAACCAAAAATATTTGTTTCTCCATGATGATCAATGCTTTGACAAAAACTGTAAGTTCTGGGGTTGCTGCATCATGTTTGGTAGAGAGTTTCCTCCTGAAAAAGGGACTGGTATACTTTGAACTCTAAATACATCTAGAGAATGATCTAGAAATACTGAAGCACCTCAAGAAGCAGCCAACCAGCCAAAAGGTTAAAACCTGGTTGCAACATCAAATCTTCTATATACTTTAGTTGTAACAAAATGGCTTAAAGCAACACAGTGAAAATAATGGTGTGATCATTACGGCAATTAAAATAAATAAAATACTAAGTATGTAAACTTTTGACCTGAGAAAAATTTTAGATATTGCTTCCTCACTTACATCAGGTTATGCATATGCAAATAATATTGTCACATTTTATTTGGCTTTAAATACAATAGAAGCACCAAAAAAACTCTATCAAGAAGATCTCCATGTCACACTCTATGAACACCATCCGTCCCTGCCAGCAGATGTTGTCTATCTATTTCCCACATTTGTTTCTGGTTGATTTCATTGTCCATGTATACAGTATATGGTGTTCCACTCAATTTTTTTTATTGGCTTTGCTTGTTTCCTTTACTTGCCTTCCTCACTTTTTGGCTTCTGTCTATAAGGAAAAAAAGGCAATTAAGACCAAATCCAAATTTGCCATATTTTATTAAATGTATAATGAACCATCCTAATCAGAACAGTGGCTATACACTAGATTATCTATTACAGCACATGCACATTAGAATCTAAATGGTATTGCAATAAAATCAGAGACAGCATGGGTCAGTGGAACAACCACTGGCAAGTATTGAACACTGAATGCAAATTAAACAACTCGTCTGAGCACAACAGCATGCTTGGATGTACACCAATCTGCTGAATCATGGCAGCTTTTTCAGTTGCCCTGATGGCAGGATGAGTTGCAGCTACTGCCGAGATTGCTGCATCATTCTCTTCATGTCATCAATCAGCACCACAGCTTCATGGGCCTTGCAGGACCTCAGGGCTCTGCGCTAGGTCATTAAACTCGCATTAGCATCCCAGCATGCCGTTCACGACAACATCGCTTCATCACCTCCTCTAGCTATGATGCCTTCTCCAATGCATGTGCAAGCGATTTTAAACGGAAAAAAAAAATGAATAGCAAATATATGCTAAATATACAGTTTGTTAAAGAAATAAGCCTCTTCAATGCAATAGATATGTTTTGGAGGCTTGAAGGAATATTTAAGCACAGATGTTCCTGACATGGGCATGCTGCTCATGCAAATGATTAGCAGTTTTTAATTGAAATGCGTGGGTCTCAAGGTCTCAAGGTCTCTGCCTGAGGAATGCTATGACATTTTTGCCATGCTTTTGAGCATGTCTACAAACACAGCTTAGACCCATTCATAATAATGTTGCGCATTGCATTAGTGCATGTATATTAATGGAAACCTTGACTCTGCATACTTTACGTTTACTACAAATATACTATTATATATTGAATGGAAAGTATACAAAGTATATAGGTTTACTTCAATTGGGGTTAGCACGAAAACACACATGGTGCTAAGTAAACTAAAAGGTTACCTTTGGATGTCAATATCAACAATAATAAACATCATCATCATCATAATAATCATTATCATAATAATAATAACCACATGGTTATGAAACATACTAAATATGCACATGTAAGTCCACGGTATATAAATTATAAAAAAATTATCTGACCAATTTAAACTGAAGATGGACTTTTTATTAATCAATCATATACAGATAAGAGTTCAATCCCCTTTAATCAAACTCATATTACTTAGATTTTAATGTGCATCAGTTCAGTTCACAGTTGCTATCTTCAAACTTTAGAAAGGTTTTATTTGACATATATACATAACTAAGCATTAGCTTGCAGATCCCAGCTAGTTCCGGGTCAGAGAACAGGGTCAGCCATGCAACAGCACCACTGAAGTAAAGAGGATTAAGGGCCTTGCTCAAGGGCCCAAATGGGAGCTTGGTGTTGCTGGGGCTTGAACATTAACCTTCTGATCAGTAACTTAGAGCCTTAATTACTGCCCCACTGTGCCACCACCATTGGTCAGCCTTCATGTGCTTTATTAAAAAAAGTAGCTTGATTCGTGACTTAAGGAACAAAACAAATTTTTAGCCGATCTGTGATTTCTTAAGAGGTGCAATGCTAAAAGGTTCATCCTGCCACAAAGCTATAGCAAGAAAGATGGTCCTCCATTATTATTTTAATTGTCACTTCTTGTATTTCTTGTTGGTATGATTTGCATGATAAAAAATGTTTACTCAAATATGTATGTAGTTTATGTTAGTGGTTATATTGTAGCCTTGGTAAATCCTTCACATAGTGAAATCTTGCCACATAGAATCTTTTAAGAGCTAAATGTTTTTTGCAAATGTAAAAATGTAAAGTGTTAAATGTTTCACAATGTCTTTTAATTTGTCTTTGTTCATAAAATAGCTATTTTCGTAGTGTTGCTCTTCACCTACTGTAAACCAAACATGACCTTTTTATTCAGTCTAGTTTAGTAAAGGAATGCTTTTTTTTTTTTTTTAAAGTATACATTGTGTTTTTTAAGACAAAGCAGAAAAACCAATAGGCCAATTTATCCTGATTTTATCCACATGATACTTGAATGGTGTGAGAACAGTATATAAATACTGTTTTATATATATTATATATATATATAAAATCTATAAATCACAGCATTCCGTAGCACAGTGGGGGAGTCTGGATTAGCAGTGAAGCGGTGAGTGAAATGAAGTGATTAGTTATTAGCTGATTTGACAGAAAGAGAATTCACAGTGGCAGACGGCCACAAACACCCTGCAGCATCTCTGAAGGGATGAGGAAGGTGTCCGTGACTGCACGGCTGAGGAACAGTTTAAATGTTAGGGTGAATATTTCTGAATGGAGCCTGAGTTCCACACGCACGCACACACACACACACACACACACACACACACACACACACACAAACACACACACACACACACACACACACACACACACACACACACACACACACACACACACACACACACACACAGACAGGCCATAAAACACACATAATCCCAATACTGAAGTCTTGATAGGATTGTTTACATTAGTTAGTCATATCCTTAAATGACACTGAAATCTGTTGATTCTTGTAAATGAGCACAAATTTATTCTATTAGAATATTTAGCAAATAAAATTTAATTAAAGGTAAATTATCTGCTGTCACTTTTGTTTTCTGTCGGTACTTATGTATGGCATCATCAGTTATATTTATACTGTAAGAGCTACTGTGGCATCAGGAGTCACTGAGTCACTGAGTACTGTTGGCAGACAGTACTGATTTCCTCCTTGAGTTCCGTCTATGAGGAAATAGAATTAAGACATAATCAGCTAATATTTCATTGTTTTATTATTTATTCAGTTATCTTCCTCAAATGCTTTATTTTGTTCTGGTTTATGGCGGATCCCATTAAGGGACTCAGCCTACAAATTGCAATATAACTAATTATAACTAATTTCATTTACAATCGAAAATTCATTCTTATATATTTTTGTGATGCAATATATGGTGTAAAAACACACCTGCACATACTACTGTCTCAAAACAAATATTAATAGGCATGCACAGAGGTATCCCAATTGTTGAATAAAGGTACATTATGTAATATTTGTTATTAAAAATGTGTGTAATAGTCAAACACTTGATGTTAACACGTTCATACAATTTCAATTACCATTTTTTTTTTTTAAAGAATACATTCTGGACAATAGCTTAAATGTGTAGAAAACCATTTTTCGCATTTTTTTGTTACGGGAAACAAATGAAAAATATTGACGACTGTCTTTTTAAGGAGCTTGTTTTTATATACTGAAATCATTCTGCATGTATTTCCTATGCCCTGTGTAAACATGAATTCAATGGGAATATATTCTCAAGTAAAGACAGAGAGTATTTAATGCATACAGCTGTGCAAGGTAGAGGTGTGTATCAGACCTGAAAAAAGTCTCATTCTTATATGGACAGGAGTGGGCAGCCAGGTATGAAGCTCACAGGACAGAGAGATAATGCAGTACCAATAATGTTCAGAATGACTCCAATACAAAATCAAATCAGGTCTTCCTGGGTTTGCAGATTAAGTCCATTTCAGACCAGAAGTGATGCAGAACATCTCAGTAACTCTGAGACAACTCTGAAAAACAGTTCTGAATTTCATCTTACACCAGGCATTGTTGTAACAGTAATAACACTATATTTAGTTTATAATAATGATAAGCATGCTATGTTCACATGGCCTTTGATAATCCAATGAGATTTCTGTTTCCATTTGTGCAGCAGAACATTGTAATGTAACATTGTTACATTGCTTTGTAACTGATGTCAGTGTGCTGTTGGGTTACCAGCTGAAATTGAGTTGACATTCAGTAAAGCTCATTTATTATTTATTTAATATTTCTGTTCACTAACGCCTCATATTACATCTAGCAAACATGACAGGTGTGCCAACCTTCAACAGGTGGAAAATAATAATAATAATCCTTATTTTTCCTCTACACATTTCCCCCCACCCCCCTGTCACTGTCAATGCTCCTGAGGTACCAGTGACCAGTCTATCCTTATCTTTTCTTAGGATCTGCCTGATTTATCCTATCACTCTACTGCTGGATGGAGCTCTCTTCAATTGGAGACCACTCTGTGCAGCTGGGGATGGTTCCACCTCAACAGCCTAAAGATCCATAAAGTTACTGAAACACTCAAGAACTATAAGGATGGATTTGGACTTTCTTCTTCTTCTTCTTTCGGCTGCTCCCATTAGGGGTCGCCACAGCGGATCATCCGTCTCCATACCACCCTGTCCTCTACATCTGCCTCTTTCACACCAACTACCTGCATGTCTTCCCTCACCACATCCATGAACCTCCTCCTTGGCCTTCCTCTTTTCCTCCTACCTGGTGGCTCCATCTTCAGCATTTTTCTACCAATATAATTTGTGTCCCTTCTCTGCACATGTCCAAACCATCTCAATCTCGCCTCCCTCACCTTGTCACCAAAACATCCTACATGTGCTGTCCCTCTAATAAACTCATTTCTAATCTTGTCCATCCTCGTCACTCCCAACGAAAACCTTAACATCTTCAGCTCTGCTACCTCCAGCTCCATCTCCTGTCTTTTACTCAATGCCACTGTCTCTAATCCATACAACATCGCAGGTCTCACCACAGTCCTATAAACTTTCCCTTTCATTCTTGCAGATACCCTACTATCACAAATCACTCCTGTCACTCTTCTCCACCCACTCCACCCTGCCTGCACTCTTTTCTTTACTTCTCTAACACACTCTCCATTACTTTGCACTGTTGACCCCAGGTACCTGAACTCCTCCACCTTCTCCACCTCTTCTCCCTGCAACCGCATCACTCCACTGCCCTCCCTCTCATTCACACACATGTACTCTGTCTTACTCCTACTGACTTTCATTCCCCTTCTCTCAAGCGCATATCTCCACCTCTCCAGGCTCTTCTCAACCTGCTCTCTACTCTCACCACAAATCACAATATCATCTGCAAACATCATAGTCCAGGGAGACTCCTGTCTGACCTCGTCCGTCAACCTGTCCATCACCACTGCAAACAGGAAAGGGCTCAGGGCCGATCCTTGATGCAGTCCAACCTTCACCCTGAACCAGTCTGTCGTACCTACTGCACACTTCACTGCCGTCACACTGTCCTCATACATGTCCTGCACCACCCTCACATACTTCTCTGACACACCTGACTTCCTCATACAATACCACAACTCCTCTCTCGGCACCCTGTCGTACGCTTTCTCTAAATCCACAAATACACAATGCAGCTCCTTCTGTCCTTCTTTATACTTCTCCATCAACATCCTCAAAGCAAATAAGGCATCTGTGGTGCTCTTCCTCGGCATGAAACCATACTGTTGCTCACAGATGGTCACCTCTTCTCTCAGCCTGGCTTCCACTACTCTTTCCCATAACTTCATGGTGTGACTGATCAACTTAATTCCCCTGTAGTTACTGCAGGTCTGCACATCTCCCTTATGTTTAAAGATCGGTACCAGCACACTCCTTCTCCATTCCTCAGGCATCCTCTCCCCTTCCAGAATCCTGTTAAACAATCTGGTTAAAAACTCCACTGCCATCTCTCCTAAACATCTCCACGCTTCTACCGGTATGTCATCTGGTCCAACCGACTTTCCATTCTTCATCCTCTTAATCGCTGCTCTCACTTCCTCCTTACTAATCCTATCTACATCCTGCTTCACCAACTCCACATCCTCCAACCTTCTCTCTCTCTGATTTTCCTCATTCATCAGCTGCTAAAAATACTCCCTCCATCTTCTCAACACACTCTCCTCATTAGTCAACACATTTCCCTCTCCATCCTTTATTGCTCTAACTTGCAGTACATCCTTCCCAGCTCGGTCCCTCTGCCTGGCCAATCGGTACAAATCCTTTTCTCCTTCCTTAGTGTCCAACCTCTTATACAGCTCCTCATATGCCTTTTCCTTGGCTTTCGCCACATCCCTTTTTACCTGCTGCCGCATCTCCTTGTACTCCTGCCTACTTTTCTCATCACTCTGTCGATCCCACTTATGTTTTGCCAACCTCCTTCCCCTAATGCTCTCCTGCACTTCCTCATTCCACCACCACGTCTCCTTGTCTTGCTTTCTTTTTCCAGTTGTCACACCAAGTACTTTTCTAGCTGCCTCCCTCATCGCTCCTGCAGTAGTTGCCCAATCATCCGGCACCTCTTCACCACCACCAAGCCCCTGTCTGACCTCTTCCCTGAACCTCACACTACACTCTTCCTCCTTCAGTTTCCACCATCTTATTCTTCTTTCAATCCTTACTTTCCTCCTCTTCTTCTTCGCCTCCAAAACCATCCTACAGACCACCATCCGATGCTGTCTAGCTACACTGTCCCCCGCCAACACCTTACAGTCTCCAATCTCCTTCAGGTTGCATCTCCTACACAGAACATAATCCACCTGTGTGCACCTTCCTCCACTCTTATACGTCACCCTATGATCCTCCTTCTTCTTAAAATACGTGTTCACCACTGCCATTTCCATCCTTTTAGCAAAATCTACCACCATCTGCCCTTCCACATTCCTCTCCTTGAAACCATACCTACCCATCACCTCCTCATCACCTCTGTTCCCTTCACCCACATGCCCATTAAAGTCTGCCCCAATCACCAATCGTTCTTTCCTAGGTACACCATCTACCACTTCATCTAATTCACTCCAGAATCTTATCTTCTCCTCCATCTCACAGCCAACTTGTGGAGCATAGGCACTGATGACATTTATCATCATCCCTTCAACTTCCACCTTCACGATCATCCCCCTATCAGAAACTCTCTTCACCTCCACTACACTCTTACTGTACTCTTCCTTCAGAATCACCCCCACACCATTTCTCTTTCCATCCACACCATGATAAAACAGTTTAAACCCACCTCCAATGTTCCTGGCCTTACTCCCTTTCCACTTGGTCTCCTGAACACACAGCATATCTACCTTTCTCCTCTCCATCATATCAGCTACCTCTCTCCCTTTACCCGTCATAGTACCAACATTTAAAGTACCAACCCGAACCTCTACTCTCCTACACTGCTCCTTTTCCCGCCGTCTCTGTAGACGTCTTCCTCCTCTCCTTCTCCTCCTTCGGCCAACAGTAGCCCAATTTCCACCGGTACCCTGTCGGCTAACGATACCTGTGGCGGTCGTTGTTAACCCGGGCCTCGACCGATCCGGTATGAAATTCTTATTTGTGATCCGCATATTTGATTTGGCACATGTTTTACGCTGGATGCCCTTCCTAACGCAACCCTCCCCATTTACCCGGGCTTGGGACAAAGAGCCTGCTACAATGGCTTAGGACTGCAATTTGCATGAACAGTTTTGCATTTAAAAGTGCATCACTGAACAGCACACCTTGACAGTGATGGAACTGTAATGAATGGACATTCTGTACCACCCAGATGAGGTGCCACACACTAAATGAGTTTTCTTATAAATCTGGTTCCTCTCAAGGTTTCTTCCACATACCATCTAAGCCACAGTTGCCACTGGCTTGTTTATTAAAAATAAACTTACAAGGCACAAACTTATAGGCACTAAAATTATACATTTCATAACCTGTTTATCTCTGTAAAGCTGCTTTGGGACAATGTCCAATGTCTATATAAATAAAACTGAATTGATCTGAATTAAAATTCAATAATAATGCAATTTTTACTTCCTTCTCATATCACGAGTGAAAAACAAGGGGTCATTAACTCAAATTGGTGTCACTTAATTTATAAACAGGGTCAAGAGAGGATAACTTGTCAGGCTTTCCCAAATTTCCTAATACATCTACCTCTAATTCACAAACAATCCTCACTAAACTATCCTTTCTAAAAACATAAATCTTACTCACAAATATGGTAAAAAAAACATTTATTCAATAAGGATTTACAAGCAATCGGTTGTAGATTTTGACTGTACAAGCGAATAATACCCAAATATTTCTTTAGATGTACTAAAATGTGATCCCAACAGCCCAGTTTAGCTTATTTTCCTATAACAATGTGCCACTTCATGTTTTATTCCTTACCTATTGTTTCGACTTGGATGTGACAGTGGAAATATGCTGCACCCTTTCCAACACACCTCATGATAAGTTCACCCTTTCCACTGCACTGGTAAGTATTGTATTACACAGAGGTTACTGACATGATAAAATGTGTTATACCGGTTCTAAATTATAAATATGGAATGAAAAATGCAACGTGGGCATGCATAATGTACATTTAGGGTCATGTATCCAGAAACCTTTTGCGTTTTATTCAACGTAAAGCATATTAATCAGTAACTTCAGCTACATTAGTTAATTTGAAAATGTTGGATTTGTAGCACAGATATTAGGTGAGAGGTGCAATATACAGTGCTGCTATGTTTGTCTGAATAATTTGTCGTTGCTACCAAAGACAAAATAAAATCTAGTTGTCACGCAAATTTGCTACACTTTCATGAGGCTTGCCATGGCCATCAACTCATGTTGCGATCTTTTATTACATGCTTAATAGGCATAAAATCAAGAAGACAGGCAAATCACTACTCGTCAAGAGAGGTCGAATCTTGCACGCTTACAGGAATGTACCTCACGATGGTTCCTTACATTATTTACAGTATGTATATAGGAATATACTGTATAGGTGACACCAAATCCCAATATATTTGCCTCAACCCATTCAATAATGGCTCAGTTACTTATCCATTTGTGCATGCAGATTAGAAAAGCATTTATATTTTTATTTTATAATTGACTGTATTGTTGACATGAGTCGATATTGAGCATAGAGAACGTAGTGTTTATTAGTGCACTGGCTGCAGTGTCCATGAAGCAACACTTCCTATTTTGAGCAGTTGGCTAACCCAATAAGCAGCAGCAGCTTGTGTTGCTTCCTGCTGAGCCCTTACGATAAGGAAGATGCATTAAACAGCATTGGGAGTGAACAAAGGTCAGCCTTACTGGATCAAAACACCTACACCCTGGAGAGACACAATTACCTCCCTTTAGCATACATAAAAACAAGCTGCTGCTGAATCTAGTTCAATAGCAGCTTCTCTCCCACATTCTGAATGACTTCTTAATGTCTCTGTATTTGCAGTCATCTTTTATCACACAGGGGACGTGGCTGCCCAAAGGCACATTAAAAATAAACAAGGACAATAAAGGAAGATGAAAAAAGTGACAGTGTTACAGGGATTAAACAGTAATGACTGAATCCCCCTAAGGAATTAAGAGAACAGACTTTAAGAAGCTGGGTGTGACAGTGAAAACAGAGTAGTGAATCTCAGAAAACGACCAAGACATAAATGATCTGATTCATAACACATAACCCTGGGCTTCTTTAGGATCTTTGTACATGTGTCTTTTTTTTTAACACTATATACTATAGTAACCTGTGGTCAATGTCCAGAAAGCCTGAATAGATCAGTGCTTATTTGACAGGCCCATACAGCCTTTATTGTGTAACACAAACCAGTTTACAAGTCCAAAGGCAAAATTTTACAAGTTGTGCAAAAAAGTGACATCAACTACATAAAGGAGACAATGACTCGTCACTATAAATAGGCCTTCCCTACTAGTATTAGCCTCGAGACTTGGGTAAATTGTATTGAAGCTTTGAATTACAGGAAACGTTAAGGGCACAGTGAGACACAAAGCCTACTGACTTTAAAGTGACTGCAAGGATTTTTTTTGTGTGAATCACCTTGCAGGCTCAAAACTGACCATTACACCCACAGCAAGCTACAGAACTTCTATAATATTACCACATTCAGCAGGTTCCCACTGTTTCATGCTTTAAAAAAAAAAAATAATAATAATAATGAAAGATAATGTATGTGTATTTTTTTACACCCATCAGATTCAAACATGCAATAGACAAGTTGTCTGAATCAAACAAGAGCGGCATTACAGGTAGACCCCAACTGGCGACGAAGACAGGGACCGAAAAAACGGTCGTAAGTCCATCAGGTCGTAAGTCGAGAAGAGTGACTACTCTATGATGCGTTCCGACGCAGACATAAAGAGGCACTGTAAACACATTTACATTTATTTTACATAGTACAAATAAAGTAAATAAAAAATAAGATCTCCGAAATGTCATAAGTTGAGTGGTCGTAGGTCTGGTCTTCCAAAAGCTAACTCATAGGGACTGAAATGGTGGGAACCCAATCAATAAAGTGCAACAATAAAACAGATTAAACATAACTGATTTAAGTTGTTATTTAACAAATAAATGTTTGTAGAAAACGTTAATGAAAGATTTATTTACCGTATTTTTCGGACTATAAGCCGCTACTTTTTTCCTAAGTTTTGAACCCTACGGCTTAAACAACAAAGCGGCTAATTTATGATTTTTTCCTGGGTTTTTCCCGGTTTCACAAACTTCAAGCCAAAAAACTGAGCGACATAACATTAGACCAATGACATTTCGGAACGGAAACGAAAAAACGCACCTCACCTGTGTTCTGAGCTGCACGGCTTCGGGAGAAAAAACTTTTTTTTTTAAACGCACGACGATGCCAAAAGATAAACTCCCAAGATAAATAGTTGTAAAAGGAAGGAGGAAGACAGTGAACAATGACTTACTTGGTCGGCTACTGTTTAGATACAAGCCGTTGTAACGCGTTGAGTCTGGGTGAAGGGAGAGCTCGCTAACTCCAGTTGCAACAGAAATCATATAAGCACAGACAGGTTTCCAAAACTCGTGCTATTTTTATTTTTTTTGGCAACAGCATTACGGGTTAGTCAAAGAAACTTAGTAATGAGCATCAAAAAATAATAAGGACATAATCCTCAGTCTTGAACACACGCAGTAATACCGGGAAAATGCAGTGCCAGGCTATTCCCAAAATACCGCTATGCTGCTAAAGGAAGCGCAACATATTTCACCCGTTACACCGTGTGTAACGTGTCTTTCATTAAAGCCTGTGTAAAGTACATTAGTGTAGACAGCTTATAGACAGGTGCGGCTTATAGACAGGTATTTATGTTCAAAATAAAATATATTTGTAAAATTCAGTGGGTGCGGCTTATATATGGGTGCGCTTTATAGTCCGGAAATTACGGTAAACTTTATGTTAAACATAGACTCAGGACTTAAAGCTTATTAGACATCAGACAAATTGTTGACTAACTTGTTTCATGTTCACACCATTCCAATATACACCATTAAATAAATCTTTAAACATATAAAGAGTATAATTTTTAATAACTGCAATATTTGCCATTCAAATATTATTTGGCAATACTTAATAAAAAAGTTGTTTGTCACATGTTCATTAAAGTACAGTCGAATTCTTCATATGTCCTAACTTGTTAGAAAATTGGGGTCAGAAAAAACGAGTTAAAAACTTTTCACTTTAACTAGTAATATTTATTTGTTTTTATTTGTTTACCTAACGTATTTTGCAGATGCACTGTACAGCAGAAGGCAAAAAGTTATAAAAGGCACATGAAGTGTAATAGTCCTTGCACACACTGTAAGTTCGATCTGAGGTATAATTTTTATGCTGAAGAATTCAACTATGGATAGATGATAAAAGGGTTTAAGAACTACGTGTTCTTATAATTGAAGTTCGCATCCTTCACATCTGTCTTAGATATGAACGTGAGTCTGTAAATTCTGACTAGATGCTGCAATTTGCCTCCTGTACTCCTACATCCTTCACTCTGTTTATCCCACTCTGCTACCTTTGATCGGCTCAGTTTACAGCTCCTTTTATCTCTTATAATTTTGACACCACTAAGAGTTCACTCATGCTTTTACTTCCTCCACATCAGAGGAGATCATCCGATGAGAAATGTTAATCTGTCCAGTGTATAACCTGAGATGCTTCAGAAGGCCAAGAAACTCCATAAAAATGCTCCAATTCCAGCTCCTCATATTGCCATTGTTGACCAACACCATGTACCATGAACAGAGGAGACATCTGTTTTGAAATTGTAAATGAATAAACACAGTGGCGGGCCGTGCATTTAGTACCTGGGCCTTCAGTGGGGATTTATCTGACTTAATCCATCTCCTAATCCGACCACTATCACGTCATGATTATAGAAACTATCAATACTGTACAAAAACGCAATATAACAACGCATGGCATTACAGAGAGAGGCATTTCACATATCTAGGGTGAATACAATTTATACTAAAGCAAGCTCCAAACCTCCACACTTCAACCACAACTGTGCCACCTACATCATCTGAAACAGTTTAGAATCAATATTTGTCTAATAACATGACAAAAACATAAAAACTTACATTTTAAACCAGAGATGCAGACTCATAATTTGCACAGCTCCTTAGAGGCTGTAAGCCAGTGGTACCGCTCGTATTCGGTGGTCTGGAAGTGTAGAACAAACCCTTTCCCAGGCTGAGAGGTGTTTTCTGCACCTCTTGACTGCTGCTACTGCTTTTTTTTTGCACTGCATTGTGTCTGTTTATATATATATATATACTCCCAGTTATAGTTTTTACAGTTCTCCTTGCACAGTACTGTATAATCAAAGTATACAGTAGGTTTACTGTCGGCGCTATCTTGGGTTTTTTGTCTTGTCTTGTGTTGTCTGTCTGCACTGTTTTTCGTCTGCACTGTTTGCACTAGGTTGCACTCGATGCACTTTACGTAGCTTGTATTGTGTTGTAGCTCTATGTTGTTGTTTAGTGTAGGACCAGGGTTCTAGAGGAACTAGAGGAACTATACACTGTGTACCCCTGTGTATAGAAGAAATGACAATAAAGGCCTCTTGACTTGACTTGACTTGACTTGACTTGACTTGACTTGACTTGACAAGCTAGCTAGCTTCGGGGTTGGCCAACCTCTCCTCACCATGTCTAGCTTTTCTTGAAAATGGATTTTTAAGTATGTCCGAGAACAAATCAATTTCTCTTCCAGCCAATGTGGGTGTAAAAAAGTCTAACTCAGATGTATTAATGTGTGCAGAGAGCTACAGATGTGTTTTGCCAGGTGAACTTGGCTGTAACAGTTTCCCTCTGACCAACCATTTAGAGGACGGAAAAATGCTGCCGTTATTCTGGGCCAGCTAGCTAATATGAAATCTGATTGGTTAAAGAAACACACTCGTACTGGAAGCAGTGCAGCCAAGAGAAATCATACAAAATAAAGAGAATAAACTGTTGGAAAAAAATGTATACGATTTCATTGAACAAATATTAGAATTGAGGTTGTAAATGTAGGTCAGTGCTTCTGATAGTGTTAAGGCCAGCAGCGAAAGCTTTGCAGGACCTGACCGCCCACCACTGAATAAACTTATATTTCCCTGTCTACTACTCTATTAACATTCTGCTTTTATCAAGAAATTTTTAACAAGCCATGTCACCATTTCACTAATCAGACCAGAAAGAGTACATTTAAATTTCTTAATGAATTATCTTCAGGCTACATACACCAACCAGACATAACTTCATGACAATTATAATAATATGACCAGTGAAGTAAATAACACTGATTGTCTCTTTAGCAGGGCACATGTTAATGGGTGGGATTTATTAGGCAGCAAGTGAACATTTTGTCCTCAATGCAGGAAAAAGTTTGTCCGCAAAGCAGGAAAAATGGGCCAGTATAAAGATTTGAGCGAGGGTCAAATTGTGATGGCTAGACGACCGGATCAGAGCATCTCCAAAACTCCCGCTTTTGTGCTGTGTTCCCTATCTCCAGTGGTAGGTATATATCAAAAGTGTTCCATGGAAAAGCAGTGTTGAAAGCTCATTGATGCAGGTGGGGAACGAAGGCTATTTTGTGTGGTCCGATTCAACTGACGAGCTCCTGTAGCTCAAATTGCTAAAGAAAATAATGCTGTTAAGGTTTAAAGGGCCAGGACTGTATTATATTAGGGAGGTGGTCTTACAGTCATGCATGGTCAGTGTAAATACATGTGGTTTACAGACAAACTGTAAAATCCTGCTACAGAAGTCTAGAACCAGTTTAAACTATGGTTACTAAACTACAGAGAAGGTTTTTAATATGTTGGCTGTGGTATAGCATGTTTCTGTTTGATCTGCTGAAATACTTTGCTGGGTCCACATCTGGGCCGTGTTCTACATGTTGATGACCCCTGCTGTATATAAACTTTCTTGAAAAGTTACAGACAAATGAATAAGAAAAAAACGTCCTGGTCAATCACACCAATGACTTTTGTCAATTTGTTTAAAAGCTGTCACGGAGGGTTTGAGAGACAGATGTCACTGAAAGACAGATTCTGAATCTACCGACTCTATGTTACTAAACTGGAAAGCTTTCAACATACACACTGGGCTGTTCAGATATCAATGACAGCATGAGTAAACCTGACAAGCACTTAACCAAGGAGTATCCAAGTGTCCTGTATATTAAGTTTGACACTTGTGACTCAAGGTTATTTTGTATCAACCAGTTTCAAAGTGTGTGTGTGTGTGTGTGTGTGTGTGTGTGTGTGTGTGTGTGTGTGTGTGTGTGTGTGTGTGTGTGTGTGTGTGTGTGTGTGTGTAATCCAGGGAAAAGGAGTGAAGTTCATAATTAAGAGCAGAGCAGTAAGATGTCTTCAGTTCTTCCTATCCATTGATTGGGGAGGCGACTAAAGCAGTTGCATTTTTAGCTCTTGATACACCCGAGTCCCAAGCCATTCTGTATAAACAGAGATAAACTGTGCGGTTATGGCTAGTGCAAGAGCATGACACAGCAGGGCTGAAACACCAGCAGGGAAGCTGTCAACAAACATCCATCTTCCCTTTCTCAGCATGCAATAACGGGAGCGTACACATAGCCTGATTTTATACATGTATATGCATTCACCTTGAGGAACTTCTGACAAAAAGTATCAAAATATAAAAAGCAGTAATGGCATACTGTCTGTCCATGCATGAAAAATGTTGAAATATCTACAGTATTTCAAGTTGTTTTGAGTTCATTGATTTCCATTACATTTGATCTCAACGTAATTTCTCAAAACCAACATAAAACTCTAAGGAGAATCTATGATTGCACACACATGTCAATGAAATCTCCACTCTAACACACATCAGGTTTGTAATTAAATGCTATCCAAACTCGCCACACCCCAGACCTTATTGCTTCTTATTAAAAGGATAATCGATCTCAAGGACTCTGCCATGCTACGAAAGCCTTCCAAGCGTTCCTCATTAGCACACGTAAAGAGTTAAAATCCCAGGAGGACGTTACAGGAAAATCCTTCCTTATGAATGATTCATATGATAAAAAAAAAGATAACAATATCTTTTCGAATTGCCATTAGAGAATATGACAGGTATACTAATGTACTGTAGCAAGGCATCAGTGAAAACCAGCATTTTAGGTACAAAAAATAGAAGTTCAACCAAAAAAGGGCAAAAAAACCATTTTGGTTTTAACCATAATTTGTATATTAATGGTCTATTTATCCATACCTGTCATGAATTTAGTCTATGATTGCACTAGCACTACACAAAAAATAATAGGGAAGGTATGTAGATAAATAACCACTGTCATATTTCATCACATACACCGATCAGGCATAACATTGGGATTTATTAGGCAGCAAGTGAACATTTGGCCCTCAAAGTTGATGTGTTAAAAGCAGGCAAAATGGGGGAGCGTAAGGATTTGATCGAGTTTAATGAGGGCCAAATTGTTATGGCTAGACGACTGGGTCAGAACATCTCCAAAACTGCTGCTTTTTTGGGGTGTTTCCCAGCCTACAATATCTATCAAAAATTCTCCCTAATGGAACAGTGGTAAACCACGGGCGGCTAAGGCTGGTGCGATCTAACAGACGAGCTCCTGTAGCTCAAATAGCTGAAGAAGTTAATGCTGTTAATGCTCGACAGGTCATGACTGTTTTGGCAGCAAAACAGACCAACACAATATTAGGCCAGTGGTTATAAAGTTATGCCTGATCTGTGTACTATGAAGTACATACATCACATTACAATTACAAATAAAATACAATTGTCTGTAAAATGCATATTTAACTGTTCTAATTTAATCATAACAATTCTCAGGTTAAGCATCACAGTATCAGTTTATTAAAACGCATGTTATATAATAACTGTAACTTATTTAAAAACCCCACTAAAACTAATAGCAAAAGGTAGGTACCAAGGTTCTGCACATAGGTTCAAGAAACATTCCGGAAATCTGAATGACTGTGTTTGTATTCTAATGGGTTTTACAGGCCTTCTTACCTAACCCATGAAACACGTAAAGCCTACTGCATCTTCCCATTATTTGTGCCAAAGCATAATTTCCCCTCAGGATACAACAAGACAAAACAAAAGTTCATAAACGGGTCTAGAGTTTAAAAAAATTTAACTAACTGCAATGCAAATAGGAAGTTTAATAACCATATTTGCTCAAGGAACCGAACTGAAATGATGCCACTCAGACAGGCTCACATCCTAAATTTCCCTAAATGTGAGTTTCCTTGAGAAGAGTGTGAATTCATTCGACTCCCGGATGTGTCCGTGATTCGTCAAGGTGGAGTGTTGGGTGTTGTTCTGAAGCAATCTGTTTCAAAAACTGTACTTAACATGGATTTAGCTGTGGCTCAGAGTGTTGTTGAAAAGCATGTATTCCCACCTTTGGAAATCATGACGACAACAGCAATGCGCGATTGTACTAAAGACTAAAAACAAAGTGGTGAAACAATGACCTTTTGAATCAGTAATTTATTCAATAGCATAAAATTAAACCATGAATCCCCAAAGGAAAAAGGAAAAACACAAGGCTCCGGATAAACAAGGTGGGATAATATCTGTTCTTGAAAACACTAAATCATTGTCCTCTATTCTGTATGTAATAAAGCTTCAGAGGTGTAGATTTTTGCACAGAGTAGATATGTTTTGTACAAAAAAAGCATAGTAATACAGAGTAAATCCAAACCAGTCCAAGTATGAATGATGGATTATATACAGTGTTGAATTTTTATTTTTTTTCTTGAATGACAGATTATATACAGTGGAGACAGGAAATACTTTTCTACCGCTCTAAAGAAGCATTTCCTAATTATTTAAAGCTGTAGTGCCAATTGGGAACACACACGTAGGAAAGCTATAGTGACAGGAAAGTGCACACATTATGTAGTTTGTTATTTCTGCTTTATGACACAGATGCTTGACACCCTGACAATAGCAGGAATGAAATCTGGAGGAGGAAGGATGTGCTATGGAGGATTTTGTGCATTGTGAGGCGCTTCCTTAAGTTTACCACTCAGGAGGCGATGGACACAGCTGCAGAAAGCCAAAGGAAAGGGAAGCGAGAAGGAGAGACCCAGTACAACCACTATAAGACCTAAAGATTACAGTGAAGGCTGGTCGTGATATAAGCTGGAAGGGTGAAAATCTAATATCTATCAATAACCCGGCAACGAAACTGTTAGGGCTGAACATTGATTTATGTCATGATCTGTTTGATGGCTTAATAAGAACACACACACACACACACACACACACACACACACACACACACACACACACACACACACACACACACATTTCAAGTCTGTAATAAACTACTTTTTTTTTTGAACTTTTTTTGGAGTTTTTGTTTTCTCCAAAATCAACAGTTACTAGAAAATCTTATCATTCAAATAAAAAAATTTAATTTTATTTGGACGCAGTGTGTTTAGTTTATTAACTCTTATTATTGCACTTTGTTTCGATTTATTTCCACAGTGACCGGATTTCATAAGCAATTTCTTATTTACTGCTAATAAAGATCACAAGACCCTCAAGATCAGGTTTCACTCTGTGTAATCACCTGACACAGCTGCCACTGACAGACATGTATGTACAGTCTAAACAAGAAAGAAATCAGGCCTAGTCACATGTCCTCTCATTATTTTGATTATTTTTCTTACAGCCATCATTTGCTCTTGGTTCTACAAAATACTAAAATAATTTATTTTTAAATTTGTTCAGAACAAACCATCTAATGCCACATTGTAGGATCTTAGTTGTCATAATGTCAGACTGTACACCAGTCAAAATCTGTCATACAGTTTTTGCGCACAAGAAAAAGACTCGTTTTACGTCATCAATCTGCGAAACAATCAGACCCGTGTTCTCTCACTAACGCTAGCTGGCAATTTCAAATACATTTTTCTTCATGACGTGCCATGATAATAAAAACGTCATACAAACACTCCTTTTGCCTCCATAACTTAATAAGTTTCTCTTCTTTCTACACCTGACCTGTTTCTATATTTTTCCTGAGGTGATTTGAAGTTGTCGTGCTAAATGCATCATCAGGTTCGGCGCTTCTATTGGTTCTTGGTTTGATGGTTGTTGTAGGAGATATTACACTGCAGGAAAGTGTCTGAAATCGGCTGTTGGTAAACATGTCAAACCAGCGATCAAAGACTACAGATTTTAGCCTTAAGATTATAGGAATCTTTTCATATGTATACAATTAGACTCAGACAACCAAATCATAGCCAAAATCACACCTAAAGCTAAACCAGAGGTAAGAGGAAAAAACATGCAGACTAAGAGTGAAACTATGGAACAGCTACACACCTACATTGCATCAACAAAAGCATGAAAAAGAGGTGCACACAAACTCATAAACAATGCCATTTCAAGACACAGGTAACACTAGTTAAAAACATGTGCCATGCTGGGGCTTGAAGGAAATTTAGTTTCTTGCTAGGTACCATGACATGCCATAACAATTTCTGATTTAGTTTAATCTGATTGGGTGTATTTTTCCCCACTGTTACTATACTATACTATACTATACTATACTATACTATACTATACTATACTATACACTATTATTTTAATAATCAATATAATGCAACATATATAAATATAGTATTAATGCTAGTAGTATAGTAGTGCAAATAAGTATAAAGTAAATTCACGAGATCACGAGACAAAAAATTAAGAATGTACAAGAATTCGATTTTCTGTCTCTTTTTAACGTCAATGTGCTTTTTTAATCAATAAAAAAAAAACGCCAAAGCAATATTTTTGTCATGGTGCTCTTCCTTAGAATGGGCTACGATTGTCAGTGCATCTTTTCCCTTCAAGCATGCAATTTAACACAGCCATAGTCACTGTCACTTATTGACACACACATCATACACACATTTCACTGCACAAACTCAGGACACATATATCATAGTCATGACATTTCATCGAAGAGGAGAGTGGACCACTTTATTAGATAAAAGCTCCAGCCACTGCAGCGAAAAGTCGTTGAGTCAGGTCTTTAGGGAATGGGGTAAAAATTTATCTAAGCCATATGTAATAAGAAGGCACATCTGTGCTTATTCTTTAGTTTCTGTGGGAATTGGTGTGTTGTGTTTATTTCATTATCTAGCTGTGGGCATGTGAGGAACTGGAGAGTAATGAGATGCTGTTGTTAAAGAAAGTGGCCAATTGTTTCCAAAATCATCAAGGATAATAATCCTGAAATCACTGTTTGGCCTACACGGTTACATTTACCACTTTGACTTGGTGATGTAACACCACAATGATTAAGTGCTGAAAAATATATATTTAAATACAGTGATTTAACACAGTATACCTGCCTATTCCCACAAACCCAAGGTCTTATTTGTGTAGAAACAATAAGATGAGCTTTAACAAATCATTAATGCCATAGAAAAAATTCTCTCAAATTATTGCCTTACATGTTTTACACTTCTACTGATAGTAATATCAGACTACACTGCAGACAGTGGTTATATGCTAAATAACAGCAACTCTTAAAGTAGTTCCATCTTATTCTAATACATCATCGTTATTCAGACTTTAATGTTGGATACCCCCTCAGTATTTACTACTAATAATTAATTTATAGAACTTTTGCGATTAATGCATTTCTGTTTGACCATTTTTTTTTTATATAAATAAATCAATATTAAATAGGTCCCCTGGTGGTCTAGTGGTTAAGATGCAGCGCTCCCACCGCTGCGACCCGGGTTCGATTCCCGGTCAGGGAACCATCCCCAGCCACTCTTAGTGCCGGTCCCAAGCCCGGATAAATTGGGGAGGGTTGCGTTAGGAAGGGCATCCAGCGTAAAACATGTGCCAAATCAAACGTGCGGAGGATCCGCTGTGGCGACCCCTAACGGGAGAAGCCGAAAAGAAAGTTTAAATCAATATTAAATAGGTGAAATTAAAACATTCAAAGCAACACACATTTATTCATGACATTGTTTTTTTTTTATTAAAAAAAAAAAACTTCAGCAAAATAATTTTTTTTTAATCACTAAACATATGCAACAAGTCTCAAATCAAGCACACATCCCGCAATTTAAATAGTCCTTGTGCAAAAGTTCTGTTTGGTGTCATGATCATTTATGTAATTTAAAACACCATAATTATACCATAAACATACATTTGCATAAAGCATTCATATTTGTCCATGCCCATGTTGATTGAAGTATTAAAATGTTGAAAAGTATTCACTTAAGGGACATTTAGGACAGATTAACTTATGACAGTCATGCAAATTAATGGTGATTAATTATTTTAATCGATTATCAGCCTAAATACATATATATATATATATATATATGGGGGAGTGGTGGCTCCAGCGGTTAAGGTGCTGGGTTACCGATCGGAAGGTCGGGGGTTCAAGCCCCGGTATCGCCAAGCTGCCACTCTTGGGCCCTTGAGCAAGGCCCTTAACCCCTCTATGCTCCAGGGGACCCTTACGAGAAAAATAAACCAAGGACCGTGACGTTGGAGCGACATGGGGCCGCCTTCCCGTGGGCTCACCACCTGCAGGAGGGACCGTAAGGGACCGGTGCTGAGAGGATTAGGCAGCGGGCGGGGGCCTTGACAGCCCGATCCCTGGACACGGAGAAGTGTCTAGGGAATCTGCTTAGACTGCTGCCCCCGCGACCCGAATTACGGATAAGCGGGAGAAGATGAAATGAAATATATATATATATATATATATATATATATATATATATATATATATATATATATATATATATATATGGTCGAGAGCATTCTTTGCATTTCATTTTTTTATTGTCCTTTAAATTTTTTTGGTTTTAGGTCATTTCGAGTTTAGTTTTTAGTCAGGTTTTTCTTTGCTTTCTATTAAATTTATCTGCACTTGCCTCCATTTCCCACTTTCTCATTACACAAATAATGTGACATAGTGGAGCTTTCTGTAACAAGGTGTTGATGGAAATGGTGTCTAAGGTCAGGATGTAAGTTTTCTGCCAAATCAAGTTCTTCTTGGAATCATTCTTGTTTTGTCTCATTAACTTCTAAAGAAAAAAAAAAATTTTGATGGTGAAGAAACCATAGCTCTTATAAACAATAAAGATTAAATGCTACAAATTTCTTTAAGAATATGTATTCCATTTATATATATATATATATATATATATATATATATATATATATATATATATATATATATATATATATATATATATATTATATATATTTATTTATTTATTTATTAACAAACTAAATACATTAAACTGATGTGTTGTAAAAACAAGCACTTTAGGACATGCATTTATTGGAAATGTATCTACTTTTGGATGGTTACAGGACTTCACAACACTGTTGTTGATATCTTTTTTAGAACAACATAACCATCCTAGTTTGTTCCTTACTAATTAATTATTCTGAGCTAGCATTAGGCTGCAGTCTTTGCACTACTCAAGAACGAGTCATATTAGCAAGTAGCTCTTTTTCTAAGAAAAACAACACACACTTCCTTTATCCCCTCAAATGCTTTCTAACAATCCCACGTTTCTTCACGTCTACTAGATAAAAGAATGATGCAAGGAGATCAACCTTCAGCTTCTTTAAAGCCCTTCCAGGCCTCAAGCATTTTCCACGTTGTTAGCCATGTTGTGAGCAAAGCAGCAGTTTGGACTCTAAAATGGTTTCATCCTGTCCTCAGCTTTGACTTGTGCTATTATGGGGCTTTAGCCTGGATTAATGTCAAATATGTGATATCCATCAAATAGCTCCAACAGACACTTATCTCACAAATAATGAGGCAATCATCATAGCTGGCTTAGCCTGCTAATTATACTGTAATACTGGTCACCAGGGATGCTAGTATCATTATCAATTCTAGCAGCAATGTTTACAATATTTAACTGAATGTTGTGGCAGGACTATGAGGTCTAATCAAGTGTGCAGTATTAAAAGGTGAAACCGAAACATCTTGTCTACTGTGCTGTACATTGCTCACTATTTTATTCTAAACTGTATTGGCTAAAATAAAGCAAGGCTAATTTCAAACAAAGTATTGATCACCATGTAAGGAACTAATATCTTATTATATTAAAAGAATCAACACATCAGCCCAACATGAACCCTGGCTAATTCTCAAATTATTTTCCTACAACAGAACAACATGTTTTTCTTTTTATTCTATTTGAGTTGTGTTTAACATTGTGGAACATATGGGTGGGCCATCTGGCAATAATCATACCATGTTCAGACTGATTCACAATCCATGACCTTATGATTATTTCCAATTTGTTTTTAGGACTATTTTGCAAATAGCTGAACAAAACAACCAAAGTAATTTTCCTATGGATGGAAATATAGTGCTACAAAGAAAAGATAACCTCAAAGATAGATTTTTTTTTTTTAAGTAAAATAACAATCAGGCATGGAGAGCATGTATATATTTTAATGTTAAATAATCAATATTATCAGTATTTAAAAGTGCAGTAAATCAAAATTTAATTATTTAAATGGTAAATCTAAAATATATTAGCTGAGTTACATTTTAATTGAAGTTTTTTTTTCAATATGTGATCTAAATGTATTGCATTTCCCCCAGCATTCTGTGTACAACTGAAAAATTATATGTGACTCAATAGTAACAAGGAGCAACTATTTCTCTTGATATTTCACTTGAAAAATGTGACATCATCATTAATGTCAAGTGTTTACTTCAGTTTACTTAAATACTTCTGGCGATGTTCTTGTGCAATCTGGATTATCTGGATTTTAGTTTGACTTTTAATCTCATCATTTGTCCTGTTTCTTCAACATGTTTAAAAACAACCATTGTTGACACTATATCTGTTGTGTAAAATCCAGCAATTCCTTCAACAGTTATTTCTGTTGTAAACAATAAATGATATTGGGTCTTCAGCTCAAATAAATAATGTTAATTATTTAGCAAGTTGTCGTTACCCCTGTTTCTATGTTGTCGAGCAGCACGAGAAGGGAATGTTAAACTACGTAAATTAGGTTAACCTTGGTTATTATTGGTTTGTTTGTGTGTCTGTCATATAGAGTGAGCTGAACTAGCAAATAAAGTATTTACATGGCAAGTAAAGAAATTTATTTTGTGTCATGGTACACAGGATTTCAGTAAAAATGTATTGTTCATACAAAAAAATTGTCATATCACCACCACTAATGGAACACAGGTAAAACATTTTCACTTAAATTACAACGCAATTAAATAGTCATTCTCTTATTAGCCTATGTTTTTCTTTTTTTGAAGATCCACTGATACCATTAAAATGTACATCTCACAAAAAACAACAAACAATTACACAGTGCTTGGCGGTTCAAAGTACCTGCTGTACAAGCCCCTGCACTATAGAAATGATCACATCAGAACAAGAACATTAATAAACCCTGTGATTCACTGCTATATTCCCAGAGCTGCTGTAGAACAATTTATTAACACCTATTCTTCTGACCAATCAGAATCAAGCATTTATCTTCTCTGCACTATCAAGATATTGAAATACATTAATGCCATAAAAGCTATTCAAAACAAATTTAAAAAGCCATGGATGCTGGTTTTGTGCATGGTCACATTTAATACAGCTTCTTATATGTTATAGAAATTATGATTAATTGTTATATTCTGGGCAATAAAAGTTACTTTAATCTTTAGCATGCTTTTATACAAAGTAAATTTACAGCTTTGACTTTTTCTGGCGTGGAGGTGTCTAAACTCTAGCTTAATACATGAAGGTGGGTTTGGTTTTTTTACGAGGCAGAATGTGCCACAGGATTTGAAGGATCGTTGTTGCGCAGAAAAAAGTAGATGAAAATCAGACCAGGAAAAAGTCTGCCAGATGAAATCAATGTCAATGCTCAATCTCTGGCCTGTATATGAACAGGTTAGTTAAATGTCAAATGCCTCACCCCTGGGACAGAACGTGCTCCAATAGTGAATACACAACCCCATTTAACCTTCCTCCAGCTTCATCGTGTCTTCAATACAACGCTGTACAACAATACAACTGTTTGTATATTGCACATTTGCTGCCTTATGACTATGTCTTATATAAAAGTTCAATCCTAATTCTTTACCAATAACTCCCTACTGTAGTATTTTAAAATAATAATAAAGCAAAATATTATTTAGCATTGTAGGTTACTGAAGACCACTATACCGATCACAGCATCAATGCACATATCAACAACAACAACAACAGGCTTTGTTCAGGTCACAGTGCATCCGTGAAATTCACTCTGATGGAGTGGCAGTGTTTTCACTGCCGTGTGCATACATATAGAGCAGCCAATTGGCATACTAACATGATTTCTGGAGGTGGAATGAAACCTGAAATCCCAAAGAAATCCCACAAGAACCCAAGGAGAACATGTAAAACTCCACACAGACACTAACCATTCAGGTTCATACTACTACTTTTTCTAGGTGTCCACTAGAAAAAAAACAACCATGGTTTGCTGGCTGCTGTGTACAATTGCAGGATGGTGCAGTGAATAGTGTTGCCACATCTGAGCTCCAGGTTTTGATCCTAGGCCTGGCTTACTGTTTGTATGGAGTTTCTCATGATGGCCTGTGATGAACCAGTGCCCGATCTAAAATAAATTCTCCACCACAACCGTGACCAAGCAGTTACAGGAGTTGCATGATTGAATAAGATTAGAAATAGACCGGACAGATAGATTCGCTCAAAGGTTACTGTGGTTACAGCATGCTCACAAGTCGATTTGAGGAAAACTTGTCATGAAAGCAAAACATGCAATGATTTTTCTTCCCTACTGAGTCAGTATTGCAATTAAAAAATTGCATTACTGCTTATACATTCTTAAAAAAAGTTTTATCAACAGTTCTGCAAAATAAATACAATTAATGAATGAATTGAATGATTGTGATGACACACAATGAGTGTCATGAAATCTCAGGAAATCTTGAACAGAACGAATGTTCAGTAAAGCTAACCCAAGTTACCACACATTATTACCGAATTAAAAATGCACATCTAAAAATAAACACCCCTGCAGCGTATATAGCTTCCCCTCTGCAGAGACGCCCATTGCTGCAATCACGCTGGCCAATTTATAGTCTCTTGCAGTCACAAACCAAAGAGAAATGCTAAGTCATCTGTTTTTTTGTTGGCTCAAGATGAGAGCTGAGGAGGTGGCTTCCAGAACAAGCAGCGTGGGGGAACACTTAGCACAGACTTACATCCAAAATGACACACTTGGATAAGCGATATCAGTGAAGCACTTGAAGAAAAAGAGACTCTGTGGATTTATTATTCATGTGGTACCAAAGGCACAAAATACAACATCGAGAACATGCACTAACTCTGCTTTTTAAATGCAAAGCAAAGGCAAGCAAATCTACAAGGTCACATGAGGTGGTGGAGTAGATCATTGATTGCAATTTAAGTTGCTGCTAAAAATAACGATTGATTATTAAAGCACAGTCATATTGAGATGTATAGTAATAATGATGCACCATTCCCATGATTTTGAAAAATAAAGGCAGATCCATTTGGCACTAAAATGCAAATGATTTGCATATTGTTCATTCAAGCAATAATTTACAGTACCTGCTTTATCCTGATCAGGGTCTTGGCCAAAAGTGACGTTAATTATATGCAGAGGTGTTGCAAAATCATACAGATCCTTCAAAATGTGAAAATATCCAATAAGTTTCGAATAGACTTCAAACTACTGCTACTCACTTATAAAGCCCTAAATGGTTTGGCTTCCATGTATCTCTCCAGTCTTCTAACACGCTACAATCCGTCATGCTCCCTGAGATTTTAAAACTCTGGGCTTCTAGTAGTTCCTAGAATAGCAAAGTCCACTAAAGGCGGTAGATCATTTTCCCATTTAGCTCCTTAACTCTGAAATAATCTTCCTGACAGTGTTCGGGGCTCAGACACACTCTCCCAGTTTAAGTGTAGATTAAAAACATATCTTTTTAGCAAAGCCTACACATAACATACGTCTCACATCATAACCTTGTGCTCCAGAACATCTGATCACATGCACATTATCAACTTGTGCTGTTAATATGATGAACAGCAGCTACGCTAATTCCTCTCCACTGCTTCTCTTTCTCTCCCCATCCCGAGACACCCTGAGGTTTGGCCAGCTCCAGTCACGTCCCACCTCATGAGGATTATGGACCTTTGAAGAAGTAGATGCCGAATTAGCAAACATCTCGAACCATCTAGAGATGTACCAGTGCCAATTGGATCCCGCTACATGTGTGGTTTTGACATTGGACCTCCTGGAGTGTTTAAAGGCTCTGGCCTGGAGAAGCTGATGCTGGATCTCTGATGTTCACAACTGTTGAGCTCATAAAACTAGGAGCTACTGACCATATAGACTGTATAAGACTGTAGAAAGAACATCACTTATAATCTTATACTCCAGTACTAATGTTAGTTCTCACTCTCCAGTGTTCTGTATTGTTGAGTGTTCAGTATTGTTGAAAGATTTATGATCAAACTCTTGATATCATCCAAATGAGGATGGGTTGCCGTTTTGAGTCTGGTTCCTCTCAAGGTTTCTTCCTTATAACATCTAAGGGAGTTTTTCCTTGCCACAGTCGCCACAGCTTGCTCATCAGGGATAAATGCACACCATTCACCTTGACTGTTGATTTCTGTAAAGCTGCTTTGAGACAATGCCTGTTGTGAAAAGCGTTATAGAAATAAACTTAAACTTTCTTACAGCTTCTCCCGTTAGGGGTCGCCACAGCGGAAAATCCACATGTTTGATTTGGCACATGATTTTACACTGGATGCCCTTCCTAACGCAACCCTCCTTATTTATCCGGGCTTGGGACCGGCACTAAGGCTTGTGCAACCCTAATGGCTGGGGTTGGTTCCCTGACCGGGGATTGAACCCGGGCCGCAGCGGTGAGAGCGCCACATCCTAACCACTAGACCACCAGGCAACCCTGTAATTTATAACCTAATAAATAAGATTATTGTATATTACTTACTCGTACGGGTCATGTTATAACGTAAAGCCACACAAGAGCATTTGATCTATCATTTAGAGATTGCAAATGTGGATAAAAATGGCCATGCACTGTAGAGGGGATGGGTGAGTAATCAGCATGTTAATCACATCGAAACTAGCAAATGCAAAAGCCTTTATTTAACGTATGTATGCAGAAAAGGGCAAATAAAAGTTCTCTGAATGTGTTACTCTGTCCTGTCACGCCACATAAACAGAATTTTAAAAAGATCCTGAGATTTGCATTTTACATTTTGTACAAGAAACACATGCTTGCCCTACTCTATGTGATAAAAGAAAATTTACCCAGATTGTGGGTGGGAAGACAACATTTTTGCTGAAAAATGGGGGTTATGAGGTATACAGGGTTTTATAATAATAGTCCAGTCTGAAATGCAAACAGACTTCAACTTCTATGATATGCCGTGTTTTGAAATATCAATACATAACAGAGGTTTTCTTTTTTTTTTTTCATTTCAAGGGGTCTCGTCAGGTATCATATCAACTAGGTCAACTATTAACTATCAACTTACTTTTAAAATAATACCACACAGTCTCAAAGAGGCTTCTCAGCTCTGATATAAATATGAACTATCGCAGCAATGACTAAAAACGCATCATCCTTTTCAAAAGCCTCCGTTTTCACAGTTCACACTGCGATGCGAAAACACTGTTTTTATATTTATCCACTTTGAAGAGCCTTTTCAAAAAGCATCATTTTCTTGTCTGAAAATGCCATCTCGGTGTGGACAGAAGGCCAAAACGGAGAGAAAAATTTGTGTTTTTAAACGAAAACATATTAGTGTGGACGGCCCAGTTCTTGCCAGAAGTTGGTCCAGGAATGCATTAAGCTGGTCAAGTGTCCTTTAATTTTTTCAGATCTACTTCTTAGGTGCCTGCATGCACTGAATAAAGTCTGCTACATCTATAGTATTGGGAAATTTTTTTGTAATGTAATGTAATGGAGGCAAATTAAGCGGATACAAGTGCAGACTTTTAACTACAAACTGAAAAAGGAGCAACAAACATAGTATTTACAAATCTAAAGAAAAATAATTTACCATATAGACTAAGAAAAAGACTATGAGACAAAAACTGGTGCAGCTAAAGTGAAACAAACAAACAAAAAAATAGATGTGACGTGGGGGTTGCTGGGAAGTGTAGTTCCTGTACTCTTTCTGAGACAGTGACAGTCCACCAAACGACTATGTTACTAAGCTCCATATGTAAACTATTAACTCTTTACTTTCATTTAATTTAATAAATTTTTCTTAGTTAAATGTTTTGACTGTGTACACTGTCTCCAACTAGGTAAGATTAGGCAGTAATAATTATGCAGCTAAGGGTCTGCTTTCTGTAGCCCTCTTAAGGTAAAACCTAAATCTTTCCTAGTGATTTACTCTGCACCACCCAGTGAATGCTATCAATTCTGGTGTCTTCATACTTCATTTCTAGTGTAGGCAATTAAAAGGCAGATCTAAAGTTATAGAATTTTGTAATTAATGTTGCATGCTTTAATGTGCACCATCTGACATTTTCAGCAAGCTTTGGCAATTAATGTGACTCTTCTTTTCATCATAATTAGAAGTCATTTTGGTAAAATACCATAAATATAAAGAAAAATTAATTCTGTTTAAAAAATAAAAAATAAAAAATAAAAAAATGCTGTTAAAACATGCTCCTGGCATCCTACAGCAGTGTTGATCAAAGAATATGCAGAAAAATTCTTGAATGTGATCTTGAGGTGATATTATGCAGTCCATTAGTATGTTCTGTTTACATTTCATAGCTCATTGTAGCTGAGTTTCCCTGTTTTTTTGCATTGTCCTCTGTAGTCATGCTATTGCTGGCCAGAACTATACAGTTATTGGCTGACTTGGTCACAATGACACTAAATTGGTCCTCTTTGAGCAGCTTACATCATGCATTCTAAAGCTACCAATGTGAAGTTGAAGTAATCTTTATAAGGTGCAATTTTTCTTGCGACCATCAAATAATGCAAAAAATCCATACATTTTTAATACAGCATAACCTGCACATGGTTGCAGTGGATCCAATGTTGCAGGACACAACCACACATAATGTACACACACTCATACCTAAAGGAAACTCCTCAAACACAGGAGGGCATGCAAACTTAAATCCCCAAGCCTGTGAGGCAAATGTGCTACTCCAACGCTGGAAATCACATAGAGCTAAAATTAACCTAAAATTAAAATCATGCTGGAAAGGACTGTCATGCTTCAACTGATGTTGAGAGAATGGAATAAATCAGGTATTCAGTTACGAGATATCTGAAACAGCAGGACTCTCTTACAGGGGTTTCCCTACCATAGAAATGCTTTGGCAGAGTGCCCAAGTGTTTTGTGGAGTCCTTTAAGATGAATGAAGCTAGTGAACTTCTTTGTATAATAAACTTATGCTATCCTGTAAAGCTAGTTACATTTTTTTTCTGCAAAATGAATCTGGAACCCAAAATAGTAACATGCTGACTGATGGTCCTCTAGGCCTTTGCTGCCAATATACACTGATGGATCTCTGCCTGTGATGTTGGACTGTGATATCGGACTCATTAGATTTATCATGAGCCAGCAAAGTTAGATAACCAAAGTATTAAAAATATTGATATTTTTTATAATTACAGTAAAAAAAAAAAGAGTCTTTGATCATAAAGAATAATTATAGAATAAAATTATTACGTAGAAATTAAAAGTTTCTTTTTTATATGTGTACAAGTTAAAGTAATCCACATACATTGGTAAAGCAAATAACATTAATTATTTCCTTATAGTGAAACCTGTATTATATTAGGTACCATTTTAACATTTAGTTCTCAAAGTTGATGTGTTGGAAAATGGAAAAATGGGCAAGAATATAAAACTGCATGTCTGCTCCAAATAGTCATGGCTAGACAACTGGGTCAGATCATCTCCAAAACGGTGGGATGTGCTGCGCAAACAAGTCTGATCCAAGGAGGCCTCACCTCGCAATTTACAGGACTTAAAGTATCTTCTGCTAATGCTTTGTTGCCAGATACCACAGCACAAAAGATTTTTAGAGTCTGTACCTTGACAGGTTTAATCTACTATGCTATTGTATCCATACACAATATTAGGTGCATGGTTTTAATGTTATGGTTAATTAGTATATTTGGTGTCATTTGGTCAAATTAATAAACTTTTGACAATAGAATGTTGACAGCTTCCTTTCACAAATATGCTAAGGGAAAAAAATGTTAAAAACAATTTATTTTAATCACAACCACTGCAGAACCCAGACAGCAACTAAGCTCTCTGAAACCCTAGGGAAGTCTTTTTATTTTCATGCATCAAACATTTCCTCAACCTTTCAGTGCATTCATGGTAATGGGATTGGCACAGGCCAATCAACTGCAAACTACTTTGTCACTCACACTGGTTTTTGCTGCTTTATTCATTATCTTCTGCAGCTATTTCGGCTCTGTGGACATTAATTTGCAAGCTGATGCCTCTTTCCAACTTATTCAATATTAATGTCTTCTCAGATGACCAGACAGCTCTACTCTATCCTCAGAGCTCAGATAAAAAGGCAGAAACAGACACAGTGGAAAAAAATACAAGGGTGCTATTTTAATAAACAGGAGAATGGGTTCAAGGGTTTAATCAAATCTCTTAATTCTATAGCACATCTCACAAATATTCACATTTTAAATTATCACTCAGCAACTGAGTGACAAGAATCCATCCCTACTTAGGGATCTTTTATGCCATATTACATGCATAATCAAACTAAAACATTTAATGTCAAAATACATTGATAATATATTAGCTTTGGTAAAATGTGTGTTTTCAATGCTAATAAATACTTACTGATAGTAGATCAGATGTATTACAAATATTAGGCAGCTTGGTTATTTTTTACTTACTGGGAATAAGAATAGTAATACTACTACTAATAATAATAAAAAAATAAATAAAAAACTGCCGAGCAGAATTGTATTTCTTCTGTAACTTTTTTATCAACAGGAACTATCTGTCTGGAGATTGTCCCCCATTAGGCATTAAAGAAGAGGTCATACATGTCAGGTATGTTGGAGAAAATCAGTATTTGACATATTCTTGTTTGATTGAAGGCCTATTATTTAAGCATTATGTTTTAGCCTTAAACTCAAAAGGAACAACACTACTCTCTCTAAAAATAGTCAATCTCAGCAGCTATTAAATGATCTAAAGAAATAGAAAGTGGAAGGGCAACGATGTGAGAGCGATTTTTTTAAAATAAAAAAAAATAAAAATAAAAAAGAGACATACAATGAGCAGATTATGGCAAGTTGTATAGTTACATGATTAAATCAATCAGACTGATTATAAAGGATTTGTTCATGATTACTACCCAGGTGACCAAAAATCTTCAGCGGCAACCAGCTCTTGGGAATTAGTACCTCACTGGATAAGCTAATAGACTTCACACCCCCAGATCTCCCAAGCTGTCACTGCTGTGCTCTAAAGTAAGGCCCTTAACCCTCAACTGCTCAGTTGTATAAAAGAGATAAGTGTTAATCATTCCGGATAAGTGCATCTGCCAAATGCTGTCAATGTGGACAATTTTGCTGGTTCAGAACATATTCTCAAGTATATTCCATACGTAAAACTTTAGTGTTTGTTTATCTTTCACCTAAGTATGGAGAATGGAGAACATTTTTAAAGATAAAGATTCATACTGTCTGATAATGTATCTTAGATTACTTTTGAATTTAGGCAATCTGCTTACTTTCCCAGCAAAAGTTAACATACAAAAGACCTGCAATACCACCAACCCAGTGACAAGCAACAGTGCAGTTCATCTTGGTGCAGAGAAATGTGAACCGACTGGAAGAAAATATTTATCTGGGGCCATACTACATTTGACTACCTTTAGGATACTATAGTCAGAGTCAGATTGGCATGTTATGGAATGATTTTGGGAAGGTGTAACTCAGTGGTTTCAGTTTAACATCCCGACATCCATCCATCCATCTATCTATCTAGTATTTGCTGTTATTTTCATAAGTCACCCCAAAGTAGATGATATGTGTGTTATTATTATTTATTCATTAATTTTTTATTATTATTTTATTCATTCATAAAACAGGAGATATTCAGGTTTTAAATTGCTTAGTTTCATCAACATTAGTTCCATTATCATTTATGTTATAGTAACTATACACAGTCTCTCTTGTGCTCTCTGTCTTGAAGTAAATACGACAACTACAGCTGTGCTCTTACTGAGAAACTGGAAAGCACACACTGCTCTGTCCTTGAGACTTGTCATGTGTTTGGTTCAGTATTTCTTGATATAAACTACGGGTTGGATTACAGTGAATGAAAATGCATAAAATTTGAATTTCTTTTTCTTTGACATCTATGAATTTCAACAACACAAATGTATTCATTTGATTGCATATTTGATTAATATTGATTGCAAGAGACCGGACAGGATTCATACTTTTACTATACAGTAAAAGAAATTCAGCAAATTGTAATTCTGTGTTTTGCTCTTTTGCCAATTGAAGGTTCACAAGATTCACCTTTGACCTGTTTTTAAGAACTAGTTGATTATTGGTTGATCTGATGCCATTCACTCTCCTTCATTAGTGACATTCAAGTTTCATCTGCACAATTCATCAGTTCAAGTCACATAAAAAAAAAAAAAAAGAGTTTAATAGAAATGGAACAGATGATGACAACTGGTTTAAACATTATGCATTCAATGACTTATGCAATGAACTGATTCTAAGATGTTTTGGGGGTTAAGACTATTTAGGTAAAACCAGTATAATATATTTTGATCAACATGACATTAACAACTGATCAATGAATGTACCAAAGCAGTCGCAATTTGATCGAAGCAACAAGAAATGTTCTTATGATGTGCACATGACTAAATGATGTGGAGGTTAAACAAGTAGTTTTTTATTTCTGATCTGAGAAACGCTCCAAAGCAACTGAGAAAAAACTGTAAAACAACACAGTGTTTCAAAAGACAATACAGAGATAGCAGACCTACACACGGGACTACATAAAGTACATGCATAAAAATAGCTTCAAAATGAAGACCAAACCTTTTTAGGTTTTCTGACTACAGTGCAATGTTCCATTATTCTTTTTTTTTTTTAGAGCATTCACTTATTTTTAAATCTCTGTGGGAATAGTGAAAATGAATACTGATTGAAACAATAAAAAAAAACAATGAAAGTAAACGAGTAAGGTCAAGTTGAAGTCCTGACAATACGCTGTTAATAATTCTAGAGTAGGATCACAGGATCAGGCTTTTCCTTGTTCTCTGCTATTTATTAAAAAGAAGGTATACCTGGATTCTTACAATATTACCTTCTGCATACAAGCCCTGAGGATATTTCTCTATTACTGTAATATTATAAGCACTCAATATTTCATGCAAATGAAATAAAAAAATTTTTAGGGGGAGTGGTGGCTCCAGCGGTTAAGGCGCTGGGTTGCCGATCGGAAGGTCTGGGGTTCAAGCCCCGGTATCGCCAAGCTGCCACTCTTGGGCCCTTGAGCAAGGCCCTTAACCCTCTATGCTCCGGGGGTCCCTTACGAGGGAAATATCAAGGTCCGTGACGTGGGGCCGCCTTCCCGTGGGCTCACCACCTGCAGGAGGGACCGTAAGGGACGGTGCTGTGAGGATTGGGCAGCAGTCGGAGGCGGGGGCCTGCTTAGACTGCTGCCCCCGCGACCCGAATTACGGATAAGCGGGAGAAAATGAATGAATGAATGAAATAAAATTTGAGACTTTGTTTTTAATTTCGTATTATGGAACACCTGGAAACCAGCGCAAAAGTAAATTAGCCGAAAGCCCCTCTGGCGATACGGTAGAGACGACTAATAATGTACCTCTTTTAAGGCAATGACTACATTAAAATTTGACGGCAATCAGCAAAGATAACAAACAAATACTTCTTGATGAGTCACATTTTCTCTCAGAGGTATTGCCATGGAAACAGGACAATCTCGCTCATGACATCCAGTTTCTAGTTGCAGAATTCACTTTCCACATCACAATCTGCTTCTGTGGTGACTCCTGGATCAATGTCCATGGTGTTTTATTAGCAGTCAGCTAATCTTTCGGCTATCCTGGAACATCCAACAAGCCAGAATGCATAAGAATTTAAAAAATTTCAATAAAATAAATGTAAAAAAACTAAGCTAGATCCCTGTGAGCATTGTTCTGACGAATCACATGACCCCAATTTCAGTGTGAGAGGGTAGGTAAAGGGGCAAGAAAGGAATCACCCCCTCTTCCATAGTCTACCTCATGCCTTAATCCAGCCTCACTCTCTAATCCTATTAGTTTTATTTCAGAGGCCCATAAAGCATGAAACTGTGAATATTCTTTGATTACAAACTCTCATGTAAGAAACAGAAGTTTCCATTCATTTGGCCAATGATTTGTTGGATAGTAGATGTTTTCATGTATATTAAAATCAGGGGGAAAAGTGATATAAGTGCCGTACACTTGTGTAACAGTACACAAAACTGGTTCGGTACATACCTCGGTTTTTAATTCACGGTCGGTACAATTTCGTTACGGTTAGGGGGAAGAATTGCAAAACATAAAATTGCTTGTAATTTTTTTATTAACACAGTTTATTATTATTAACATTTGTGAACATTGACAGTTTACATTTTATAATATTTAATATAAATAAAATAGAATAAATGCAATACACTTTTTTATTACATTGATTAAAGTAAGTAATCAATTAAATTGGGACAAATTAAATGTATTAAATATACTTAAATACATTTAAAAAAAATTTATACTTTATATTAGACCTCATCTGGGTAATAAAGATGTGTATATAAGTGTGTGTGTGTGTTTTACATTTAATATTTAATTTTCTATTTGATCTACTTAATTGTTCTACTAATTTCAGCGCACTTTAACAAATGTCTTCATTTCTTCCATCCTTCATTAATTCACTTCCTTGATATGCTGAATTGGGAGGATTTTTGAAGCTGGACATAAAACGCTAAAGAATCCATTGCGCTAGCATTAACCGCTAGCCATTTCCTGGTTAGTGGCTTATGCTATTTAGCGATTCTTTAGCGTTTTCATGCATGCGCAAAACAAATCTTATTTCCGGTACAGAGTAAGTAGCCAGAGTGACACTGCGCTAACTCTAGTTTCTTTTTTATACCCCTGGCATTATTGCCTATGTTTTAAAATGTATTATTATTAATAATAATAATAATAATAGTAATAATAATAAAATGCACTCAAAGTACGAGGCGGAGCCTAAACAAACTGTCCGCCACTGTCGGCCACTTAATACGTTTTTGAGGGAACTCAGTTTTTAGCTATGTTCCAAATGCTGGACTGAACCGAAAGCCCTGTACTAAAAGATTTTGGTACGAATATATATAAATAAATAAATAAATAAATAAATAAATAAATAAATATATATATATATATATATATATATATATATATATATATATATATATATATATATATATATATATATATATATATATGCATTTGTAATAAAAAAAAAGGTCATCTTGTTCATAAGAATTGCCCTCACTATTTTACTAATAATACACTGTATGACTGTGTACAATGTTTTTGATGTCAGTGTCTCATCATGTGCATTTTTTCAATAACACTTTATTGTTCATGCTGCTCATATCTCTGATAATCCATTCGTTTGCCTGAAGAATTTATATCGAAAGGTGCTATCAACAAGGATTTTACAGTCTTAAAGCAGCAATTTAACTTTATCTGAAAATCATATTTATATATGCAAACTGCTTCTAGATGGGCTTCTCACAGGCTTTTCCAAATTTAATAAAAATACATCATTAATGATTCAACAATCACTTGTTAGACTTTGTCATTTAAAACAAATATCATGATAAAGCACTGTTACTCATTTCATCAGAAAGTTCCCAGGCCTGCAAAGACATAATAGCACACCCAAATAATTTGGATTCTCCAAAATAAATATTAATCCCATTCTTTTTAATGTGTTGTGGACTGATTGGCATGTGTGTGAATCATCATACAGGAAACTAGTAATGGGAATGAAGGGGCTACCACCAAGGAATTTCAGGAATCTCCCATGTACACACTTCATGCTCCATAAGTCTGCTTCCCTCCTCCTGCTTCCCCCTTTCCCCCACTCCCTTGTTATCTTCCCTAATCCATCTTTCTTTTCATCCCACTCTAATAGCAGTAATGAAACACAGCATTAAATTGATGTTTATATGCCTTTTTTTCTGTGGTGAGCAACAAGACCTCATTTCACTACTAACATCCTTTTGGACACCTGCTATATCAAAACCAGTTATAATTCTTGAAAAAGTACAAATACGTGTCAGATGTTCCAGGTGTCAAATACAGTTGGAATGTGGATTTCGGGTAATAAATTTGTAGACGTTGCCCCACTTAGTGGCTTCATTAGTTCTGCTGAATGGTGGGAATTTCCCAGGCATTTACACCAAGCTGCCCATTTATAAAGAATGAGTGTTTATAAAGAAAGAGGATTTCTCAGGGGTTCTGCTTGGAGCTTTTCCTAGAAGAGAGTACAGATCTTACAGATTTTAAGAATCAGTGTGTATATTTACATTATGCCTTAAAACTCTGCCAGTCTCTGACATTTCATTGTGGATTGGTGTAAAATTGCTGAAGGTCCCCAGTGTTACTAATACTAGAACATGGCTATCCATTACTAAACATTAAAGCCTGAATAACTTGCCTTAGAGGTAACAGAAAGCATTGCAGCAGAAAAACGAGGGGAAAAAATCAGGCTGCTGCTTCTTCCTGTCTACTACCTAAGGAAGTAGTGGTGCTATCCAGTCTAGTTGAGACATTGACCTCTTTGGACCCCTGAGTGATACCAAAATTGGTCAAAGGCTTTGACACAGAACAGACGATGAGCTGTGTCTGGTCTCTATGACAGTGACGTTCTCCACATTTGCGTAAGTGTCGGACGATAAACCTGCCACCACCCTATTCATTATCACTGCCTGAGAAAGAAATGTGGTGTGGGTGTCACTCAAACATTTATAAGGTATGCGTTTCAGGTTACCTAAAAAAAAGCTAAAGTGACAGTAAAGCTGTCCTGAAGAACACTTCGAATTGGATGAATACCTGTAATGACTATTGAGAACATGCAGAGCTCTTATAGGAAGGAAATTCAACACATTGTGAATGGAATTTTAATTTTATGTAATACTTTTAATTATTTTTTATTAGTGGCAGCTCAATGGTTAAGGCTCTGGGTTACTGATCGGGCTCTAGTTTCTCCAAGCTGCCACTCTTGAGCCCTTGAGCAAGCCCTGTAACCCTCTAAAAAGGTGCTGTATCATGGCTGACTCTGTGTTCTTAACCCAGCTTCCCAACATTGCTAGGATAGGCACATAACGAATTTCACTGTGCTTTGATGTACATGTGACAAGCGAAAAGCCCCTTTACCTTAAATTAGCTTTCAATATAAATAGAGGTTTTTGAAAGACAGCAACACCACACGCCGCTAGAATGCTAAATGACAACTGCATTTCAAATTGTACAAAAAAACTACTTGTCTTGCTTTGGTATGGTATTTAGACAAGTACATTCCAGACAATACAGCAATTAACCTGTCCCATCTAAATACACTGTATGAGCTATTTCAGAAGAATCCTGATGTCCTCTTAATGTGGTCAACACCTGTTTTCCATCTTGTCCTTGTGAAAAGGTCATGCCGCCATTTGTCCTTGATGAATCCAATGCCCTCCTCCACTTCTCAAACAGATTTCACATGCTTTTAAGCCTGACACTGACACTGAACAAGTTGTCAGCTACATATGTCATTGGCTTGCCACTTGACCCCAACCCCCAACCCTCTCCTAAATGCCTATTGGATAAACCAGCAGGCGATTGTTCTGTAGAACAAAGCGGGTGTTTGGGGGTGTTCACTTAAGGGCTTTGCATAACATTCCTGATTACAATGGACTCTGAAAACCCAAGACTTTTAATTACCCAGTGCTTTTAAACATTTACTGGTTTGCCAGATGATTATGAGGACAAACTCTGCTCACCAGTCAAGAATGCTTTTATGAAAGAGTGCTTCACTGCAGGCATCACAATTTAAGAGTCACTCCAGTGTTTGGAACTGAATCGCTATGAACCACAGGCAAATTGGCTTAAACTGTCAGTATCCAGTTGTAATTAGCAAAAACAAAAAATGTAATGTGCTTTTCAAATGGCACAGATTTCGGGCCACCGAGGCCAGTCTGTCAATTTGTAAGACAAATGATCACCAGGCAAAAGTCAATATGAACACAGGTAATCTATGCAGGGTGTCCAACTGTCAGCTGCTTAAATGTCCACATACTAGCACACCTAATCCTCGTAATCTATAATAACGATTTAAGAGAAATGTAAGCTTGATTAGCCAAGATATCTTCGCTATCTATTGTTTAATAAGATAGCTAAAAAGTTATTAATAACAAGTAAACCATAGCATGTTTAAGCCTTATGTGACACAATGTGCCCCAAAACCATTAAAGCCTTGTTTAAACCACTGATGCAAACTGCATAAAAACAACATAAAATTGGACATTTTCCCAAAAATTTGACACCGTACGAATGCAAATGTCTGTGTGATGTGCCATATTTCTTGTCAATATTGATAGAATACGGTATGTAAAGTATTACGCACAAGATTATGCAAAACATCACAGTGGTGTATCGAAATGCAATTTCAATAAAACAGCAATTCCAATGAAATAAAATAGACACCCCTATGGTTTTACTCTACAGAGCTGGCTGTGTTAGAAAGGAAGCAGAGGAATCACCACTGGCTGTAGACTTGGGAATCCCTGCACTGAAGTACGACACATTGAGACATGGGAAAGCCTGGGAGAATACAGTGCAGTAAAGCCACAGGTTCTCCTACAGTGGAATTTTCCAGTCTGGACATCGACATAAAGTCAGCAAAACAATTCTGGAGTGAATCCTTAAAAGCAAGCGTTCATAATCCCAGCAAAATGTAATGGACAGGAGGAAATTCATGAAAAAAAGATGTGCAAACTCGAATGGTTTGCTTTCCTTACCTTATACTAAGAGGTGGAAATGGATCAGAGACGCAGAGAGCGTGGCATGATGCGGGTCCGATGTGGATCCTGTTCTTAGTCCTGTGAGAAGGAGAGGAGAAAAGTTGGAGTAAAAGCTTGAGTGCGCCTCCTTCGTCGGTGTTGCGTCAAGAGCCTACAACGCAACATGTGCGTGTGCGCGCGCGCGCGTGTGTGTGTATGAGAAAGAGATGGATGGATGGATCCATGCATGGTTGGATGGATGCCTGGATGGATGCAAGAATGGATGCATGGGTGGATTTTCTAACATGACAGCACTGAATGCTTGTTAAATGCATTCCTTCCAATGGATCAATTGAATGAATCTGACGCCAGGCAGTAGCGCATCACCGAGCATCGTCTCCCTGCGCTGCTGCAAAACCATAAAACCCATTTAAACCCCCCCCCCCAACGGTTTTCCGTTATCAGCGATCCACTGCTGCCGTTTTGCCCGCCGTCAAGTCGCGACACAACGCGACAGGACTGCGTTTCCCCATCGTGATCGACAGAAATAATCTCTCTGGGCTTACCTCCGTGACCGGAGCTTTGCGG